>NW_006239231.1:575414-580642 GCF_000226075.1 Solanum tuberosum
TATATATATATATATATATATATATATATATATTCAGGCAGAGGCGAATCCAAGATTTAGAGTCTCTGGGTGCGAAACAGACTCATCGCCTAAATTAACTTTATGTTTGATTCGAATTACTCATCTTTTCGATTTATATGACCAATCAATCAATAAAATAGGAATAAACAACATGTATAAAAAATTTAAAAAGTGCTTGTAGGTTGTTTACGAAAAATTTATAGTGGTTCATAATGTTCATTTGTCAAAAATCAAATAAAGATAAATATATTAATATTAATTTTGATTTAAAGTCAAATAATTACGTATTTAAAAAAGAGTTAAACTAAGATAAATTAAGATATTTGTTTTTAACCTCATACAAAATCAATTGTATTATTTTTAGGATAAACATAAATAGTTATTTAAAATTACTTGTCAATCAACAAAATATAAATATAATTAACCAATTTTTCTTTTTTTTCATTTTACTCTCGCCATTAATTTATAGGTTATTTTTTGTTCTTGAAAGTCAAGCTATAAGGTGTATTTTTTTGTTCCTTTTTAAAATTATATAAACATGATAAGAATCACAACTAATAATATTTTTGGTTGAATTGCAACTTAGCGGGAAGGTAATATTTATGAACAAACATAAGTTGCAATTCTTATCATGTTAATGTAATAATAATAAATATTTTCTAATATTTTAATTAAATTTTACGTAGCTTGAATTTCAAGAATAAAAAAATATCATATAAATTGAGAGAGTATGTATATATGTAGGAGTTTAGGGATGATTTTTTGATTTTGGGTTACATGAAAATAGTACCAAAACTTATATAATTATTGGTTAAAATTACTGATGATCTTTCTGTTATATTTTCTTGTTGGAGAATATTTGATGCATTTAAGTGTTTATGAAATTATTGAGAAGAGAAAAAAATAATTTATACCTCTTTCTATTAGCTATTAACTTTTTCTTTTACTTCTTTATGAAATTATAAATAAAATGATAGTTTACTATTTTAATCTTTAAGATAAACATTTTTGGTTATTTTTATATAAATTTTGTTTACACTTTCAAGAAAAATTAATTGTTTGGATAATGAAAAAAATTTAACAAATTGTTGTTTAATTTTGTTAATTGACAAATAATTTTTAATAACTATTTTTAGTAAAATGTAAATAATTAATATAGGATAGAAAAATAATATCTAATGTTAGGAGTAGGATGAATTAGGCTAAACTCCATACTTATAAAATTATTTAAAGATAAAGAAAGTAGCATATAAGTTGAAACAATGGTAAAAAAGAAAAAAAGAAAAAGGTCGAAAAGTTATTACAGTATGATTTATGAGAGGAGCCTTAAGTTTTAAAAAAGAAAAAATGAAAATATGTCAAAACGGGTTCAATCCCGCGACCTGAGGCTCAAACATTTGGCCTTTTACCACGGGCACCACAGAGTACTTTCACTGTGGGTGGCGGGTTTATTATTTATATATAGATTGTGTATATATATACCTATATATATAAAGTTTCCGTCGAAGCTCGTGGGTGGCATGGCACCCCCACCCGCCTGAGTAGATCTGCCCCTGTATTCAGGGGCGGATCTATGTATCACGATGGTGGTGCCACGGCACGCAGTCGTCTCGATTGAAATTTTATATATACATGTATTATTATATTATATTTTATTTTATACTATACTAAAAGTGGGAAGAATGTTTGGCAAAAATTAGATTACCATTTTGCCCCTATACTAAATCATAATCAAAGTAATTAAATATTAGTAAATAAATTGCTAATTATTTTACAGTCTTAATTACTCTTAATTTAAAAGTTGAAAAGTTAATTACATTTAATAATTTAATAACATAGTCTAAAGTTAAAAGGGAAAAGTTGAATTACTATTTTATTCCCATCCTAAATTAAAATTCTAAAAATCATCTAATTGGTTATTAGTAAATAATTAAGTTTAATTATCTTAAGGCACGTTCTCCTTCTTTTAAATTTTGAAGTTTATCTCCTAGCCCGATTTATAAATTAATTAATTGTTAATTATTTACCTGCGTTGATTAATGGCTCCTTAGTTCTTATTTTAATGCTCTAATAGGTGAGTAAATTATTTTAATGAGAAATTGGATTTATTGTAATCTGTTCAATTTCTTGGAGTTATTTTTTGATATTATATATAAATCTTTTAATATATAGTATCTTAATTACAATGTACAATTATTTAGTTTTCAGCCTTCACTTAGTCCTACCCTATAATAATAAATACGTATTTAAATGATGGAAATGAAGAGGCATAACAGATGAGGGAAACAAAGAGTCTCATTTACTTTAATATATTGTGTCTATTCTCTTTATCATCAGATGCTAATCATTCTAGAATCTAGCCTATCATCTTTCTGATTTCACATCTCGAGTAAGTTTGTATTCGTTCTTGTTTTTTTTGTTTCATCTTTGCAATATTATAATTTTGTAGGTACAAAGAAAAATGACATTATCAAACTATTTAGTTCGGTACACACAATGGTTAATCATGTTATATGTCATATCTTATCAAGTGAATTTACATAGATGAACATTTTGAAAACTCTTATAATTTCTTTGATATGCTTTTCTTTTCAGTAGCGGGATGATGATATCGGAACCTTTGATTATAAGAATGTCCTGACAGACTTGAAAGATAAGTTATTAGTGTAATTTTGTGCGTGGTCAGATTTTAAAAATCATTCTCTTAATACTTATTTCGTTTGGTTCAATACTTTTATAATTTTCTTAAATTCTCTTTTGAGTTTGGAGAAATAGCTTCCGAAAGAGCATAAATTGGTACTAATTCAACGTGTTGAAAAAGATAAACTGTTTGGTTATTTACACTTTCATTTGAGGTTTATTGATCATAATTTATTCTTATATTTTTAATCCACATATTATAAGTACAAGAACATTTCAATTTTTAGAATACCTTTATAGATGTCTTCGATTTCATTCACAGCCAGTAGTCTATAACCTACATTAAACTATCCGTAAGAAAATATTTATGACATGCTTGTAATTAGTCTGGTTGATGAAAAAAAATCTTTTGATATAACATATAATCATAGAAATTGCTTGAATACTTTACTTTGGTCATTCCTATTTATAAAGATTGTTTGAGTGCCTATTATTATATCTATTGAGATATGATTATAGTGTTATATTTTGTTAATATATAATTAAATTTTGAACAATGTCAATATTCTTTTTCTTACATTTACAAATGAAAGTGATTGTAATTTTGAATCAGACAAAGGGTGCATGTATGTGCAACAGTGATATCACTGCAACTTTTTGATGTGCCTATATATTTTAAATATCTCTATTACAAATAACTTTACTTTTGTAGCTTTACATCATGAAAATGATAATGATCATTCAAAGAAAAACATATACTGATCAAATATCTATATTAGTTCGATAATATTACTGTCATTTGATAAATCTTCTTAATATCTATGCGGCTATAGAAGGAATCAAATAACAATGCAAGATTTTCTACAAATGAATTATTTGCACTTTGATCCGATATTGCACATATTCACATGTAGACAATGTTGTTAAAATGTAAAAGAAACAAGAAAATGAAGTTAAATGTTTGGTATGCTAATTGATTTACATAACTAAATTTAGATGTTCAAAAAATCCATGTGTTATGTATATTCCATCATTTCAATTTTAGTTCTGGTCATCACAAACATATTACCACATTAGTTATATAATTTTAAGATATTGGACTAATTAGGATGTGATTCACGTGCAACGCATGTTCCCAGAGAATAGTATATATATATGCATAAAAACTGTATGAATAATAAATTTGCCACCCCAGGCTGCGCATGGTGCCAGTGGTTAAGGATTGAGGTTTTGTCTTCCTGGTCGCAACTTCAATTCTCTATTAACTCATTTTTAATGCATTTTCCGTATTTTTTGCAAAATAAAAATGTTGAGGCTTGGACTCGAACCCACAATCAACACATGAAATAACAATGCTAATACCATCATGGGCAACATTTGACTTTAATAGACACTATTATAGTATGGTATATGTAATCTTTAATATAATATAGTAATATGTGTAAAGATGGCAATTCAAATCCATATGATATCAAGTTATAAAAGTTCTAAATTTGATTTTTGCTGACAAATTTTTGTTGTAATTTTTTCTGTTTTTTTTTTAACCATAGAAAAGTACTTCAATCCTCCATCTAAATTTATGTGACACATTTTTTTTTAAGTCTATCATGCTAATAAAAGAATTGGGACGGAGGGTATAATAGTTAGAAGAAAAATTACAAACGGTTGAGACTTAACGAGTAATAATTTGATCGATTCAATCAACCTAACGATATGGCACCCACAACCTTCAAATTCTAGATCTGACTCTATTAATATATTGCTATTTTATGATGCAAAAAAAGGTTTCTGAGTCCATTTTGCATATGTAAGATCCAAAACATCTCCTGAATATTGTTATGATTTATGAATGTAAGAAAAGAGAAAAACTGAACTTATTGTGTGGGATATTTACTATTAATCTGATCCTTGTCAAACTTTACATGCAAATATTATCATATAATGCTATGATGATTGAGTGCACCTCTCTACGTGAGGTTAGATATTTGAATCTTATATTTATTGTGTTTTATTTTTCTCTCTAAAATTAGATAACATCCTCTCTAAGTGGTTATTGGTAGCACTTTTGGTATTTTAATTAATTCATATATATAGGTTAATTTTGGACCTATAATATTAAAATTTTAACAATTTTCAGTTATAAGAACATAAATGTTGAACCGATCAAATTTATATCTTAGATCAATATTTTTATAATGGTACACCATCATCTCGAAATCCTAGATACGCCTCCATGAAAAAGTTCAATTTGATGAAACACATTAAGCTAATGTTCTCTTTAGAATGGGGGCTTAGGCGAGAGGATTCTCTTTCCTCTGCCTTGTTCATTTTTATGCTAATGTTCTCTCATTGTGCTAGTTCAACTTTTTCTTGCTTGTTTCTTCCCTATAAAAACTTCTCCCATCGTTCCTCTTTTTAGAGTGGATCATAGCATTATTTTATGGAAAAATTACATAACTAGAAATATATATTTCAGTATCATATATACTATTATTACATAGAGAGATGCCATATCAACTTTTCTATATTCAGCTTTATATATATATATATATATATATATATATATA
>NW_006239231.1:580668-583637 GCF_000226075.1 Solanum tuberosum
AAAGTTTTAACATAAAGAATATATTTATTGTTGCAATAGAAAATGAACAGTTGTAACGATTTTGTAATCAACCAATAAAAAAATATGTAGGAGATCACATAATATGTAAGTAACTTGACAAAATGGAAGAATCATTGGAAGAGAAGATTTACTACTTCAGGTTAATTAATATTTGAAAAGTTTTACTACCTTAGATAGATCAAATTTTTGATTTGTTTGTACAAATAAAACTAGGTTGGAGAGCACATATTCTGAAGGTAAATTGACAAAATGGAAGAATCATTGCAAGAGCAGATTTACTCCTTCAGGTAAATTGAATTTTGCTTTATTTGTGTAAATAAACATTATGCAGGAGATGAAATCAAGAACTCATAGCAAAAGATGTTTTACTAGCTCAGACAAATAAAAAAAAAATTGATTTGTTTGTATGAATGAATTCGTTAAAATATACCTGTGTAGATTTGACCAATTTATGCCAACAAGAATTACAACAAGTGGATCTAGCAAAATAAGAATGAAATCCTATTTAAGAATTCAATATACTTGAAGATCGAAAAACATCAAAATGTCTTCTAACATTTAACTTGTGAACCGTGGAAATGATGCCACCATGAAATATTAATTCTCTCATTCTTTTCTTTTTGACATACAAATAATGACAAAGCTCTCTGAAAGCTAATTTAGAGATGAGGAGCAGAGATCTCATACTGAACAAAAAATTCGTCGACTCCTTTACTTTGTCTCTTTTTCTAATGATGATGGAATGTTATCTCTTCATGAAAAGAGAAAGAGGAAGTATTTCAAGATTCTTTCGAAGATTTGATCTAAGAAGAAAAATCATGTAATAATCATTTTTCTTTAAAATAAAATCATTTTGAAAGGATTTTGCACTATAATTCCTTCTACAAGAAAATATATATTGAGAAGAAAAAAAATTATTTTGATTGAGAAACTTATAGAAAGAATGATAAGTGGTTCAAGGGCAAGAAGAATTATTTAGAGAGAGAATCAATTTATTTATGGAATTCCTATTAAATTAGGAAGGAATAAGGAGAAAAAAAGGAGAAATGTATATTCTAATTCCTTTTTCTTCCCTCAAAAACGTTTTTTTATTCCCCTCCCTTAAAAACGTTTTTTGTATAATTTTTCCCTATTTATCTTTAATTAAAGTTTGTTTTATTTTCTTTTATATATTTTCAATTGAGGTTTTTTTTATTTTCTTTTATATATCTTTAATTAAAGTTTATTTCTTAAAATTATATATACGTGACATTTTTTAAGCCTGAAATTTTATTTATATTTTGTAGTTTTTTTGTTTTTAAATTTTATATTATTTTTTAAAATTCTAAAAAACTGAAAATTTCACTATCAAATTTTATTGAATATCAAAGTGACCATATAGAATTTCATTCATCATCAATCATTCTGTTTTTTTTTTTACTTCCTTACCTTAATTTGATCATTACTCTCATTTACATCATTTTCTTAAATCACTTTTTTTTTGTTTTTTAATTTATTTATCTATAAGGTATTGAAATAATATGGAAAGTTATAAAAAAAAAATTGATTCTCTTTTCTGATAAAAAATAATAATATGATAGTTTGAAAAAGAATGAGAAGTCAAGGCATGAAATTGAGTAAAAAAATAAAGGAAGGAAAAGAAAAAAGAAAAATTAAAAATACTACCATAAAAGAAAACACAAAAAAGGAAAGGGAGTTATACGTTACTCTTTGTTTTATTTTGTTTTACTAATTACATCATTCTCTTTCTATTTTTTATTTAACGTTCAATAGAAAAAAAATTATAAAAATATATAAACTAAACTTTCAAAGAATATTTTGATTTTTATTAACATAGCACATAAATAAAAAAATATTTTAAAAATCAAGAATAGGAGAGAAAAAATTAATTATAATTCTTGATCAAAGAAATATTTTTCATATAAATTTTATAGATAAAAAAAATTAATAAAGAATAAAAATTTCATGAACAATATTAAATTATGATAATAAGAAAGAGAGATGAATAACAAAAATCTTGGGAAACTTTAAAAATAAAAGGTAGAAAGAAAAAGTAATAAATTGTAATAATGTGAGGAGAGAGATAAATAAAATATTTGATTTTTTTAATTTTTAACTAATTTTTTAGTATAAAAGATAAATAATTGTAAAGAAGAAAATTTTCGTGAATAATAATAAGAATAAATTATGATGATAACGAGGAGAGAAAATAAAATTTTCATTTTTAAAAAACTATAAAAATAGAAGGTAAAAAAGTGAATTTTAAAATAATAATAAATTATAATAATGATGAGGAGAGATGAAAAATAATATATTGTAGTAATGGTAAGAAGATAGATAAATTAGGTAAATATATTTATCATAATCATAATATAAAGGTGTGTACTATAAATATGTTAGACAGTTACTACTAATTAAGATACTATTTATAATTTCTTTTGAGTTTTTAAACATAAATATAAATAAGAAAAAAATATTTAAAGGTCAAGAAAAGGAGAAAAAGGATAATTGAAGTTCTAGTACTCCAAGACTTTCGCTGGAATATGGAAGAAACTCCATAAGAAAAAGCATATCAAATAGGTATGAAAAAAGAATATTAGAAATCTCTAACATTGCTAGCATTACAGGGAGAATCTATAATGGAACAGATTGAAAAATACAAGAAATCTTAATACAAATTGGTGCAACAGCCAATCATATTAAAGGTATGTTGATAGATGGATTGTCAATTTATGAAGGTACTCCATACACCTACAAAACCTTTGAGGGAAATAGCTACGTATGTAAAAACATGGTAAATATACCCATACAATTAGACAATATAAGAATAACAGTTCCTTGTTATATATATATATATATATGAAGAGAAAACTTTAAAAGAAAAGAAAAGGATTTATTTAAATAATAATAATAATAATAAATTAATAATAGTGATAATAAGGAGAAGA
>NW_006239231.1:586505-594771 GCF_000226075.1 Solanum tuberosum
TGCAACAGGATGTTCAACTGTTATTCCAGTGGACAAATAATAACTTGAATTTTTATATGCTTCAGGCACTTTTAGTGCTTCGAGGATTTTCAATATTGTGGTCTAGTGAGCCATATAAATAGGCTGTGACAACGTCCATTAGATGCATTTCAAGTTTTTCATGAACTGTCATATTTATTAGATACCTGAAGGTAATTGCATCTACCACAGGAGAATATGTCTCCTCATAATCAATGTCAGGCCTTTGCGAAAATCCTTGTGCCACAAGTCGTGCTTTATATCTTACGACTTTACCATTTTCATTGCGTTTTAGTACAAAAACCCATTTGTGCCCCACTGGCTTGACAGCTTCAGGTGTTCGGACTATTGGACCAAAAACATCACGTTTTTCAAGTGAAGCCAATTCTGTTTGAATTGTTTCCTTCCATTTTGGCCAATCATTTCTCTGTCTACATTCATTGACAGATCTTGGTTCCAAATCCTCATTTTGTTGCATTATTTCAATTGCAACATTATAGGCAAAAATATTATCCACCACAATATTATTTCGATTCCACCTTTTTCTCGTCGAGACATAATTTATAGAGATTTTCTCATTCTCATTATTTTCAGGTACATGGACCTCCTCTTTGGTGTCATCATTTATTATGTCTCGGAGCTCCATATTATGATCATCTTGATCATTTATTTCTTTCCCTTTCCGGGGATTTTTATCCTTGGAACCAATTGGTCTACCACGTTTTAAACGTGGCCCAGACTCATTTGCCTTAACATTTTGTCCTATCAGGACATCAACTCGAACTTGAGCATTAGCAGCTGGGATATATGATTTAGTAACCCGTGGAAGGTTAGTAAATGCATCCGGCAGTTGATTTGCAATATTCTGCAAATAAATTATCTTTTGAACTTCTTGCTCACATTGATTTGTTCAAGGGTCTAAATGAGACAGTGAAAGTGACTTCCAATCTATCTCATTTCCCAACTGCTTTTGTTCTCCCCCTAATGTTGGGTATACTGATTCATCAAAATGACAATCAGCAAATCTTGCCGTAAGTAAATCTCCAGTTCTAGGTTCCAAATATTTTATAATAGAATGAGATTCATACCCAACATATATCCCCAACTTTCTTTGGGGACCCATCTTTGTGCATTGTGGTGGAGCAATTGGAACATATACCGCACAACCAAAGATTCTAAGATAGGAAATGTTTGGCTCCTGTCTAAAAACCAATTGTAATGGGGAGATGTCATGATAACTGGTTGGCCTTATGCGCACAAGTGCCGCTGCATGCAAAATAGCATGCCCCCAAACCGAAACAGGCAACTTTGTTCTCATCAACAATGGTCTAGCTATCAATTGAAGACGTTTAATCAATGACTCTGCTAAACCATTTTGAGTATGAACATGTGCAACAGGATGTTCAACTGTTATTCCAGTGGACAAATAATAACCATTAAATGCCTGAGATGTAAACTCACCAGCATTATCAAGACGAATTGTTTTTATTGCATAATCTGGAAATTGCGCTTTTAACCTTATTATTTGAGCCAACAACCTCGCAAAAGCCACATTGCGAGTTGATAATAAGCCCACATGAGACCATCTTGTAGATGCATCTATCAAGACCATATAATATTTAAATGGTCCACATGCAGGGTGAATAGTGTAACACCCCAGAGAATTTTTCGAACTAAGACTCGAGCTATCCTTCATGTGGAGTGAGATTTTATCGAGGAATAAAAATTTCTTAAGTGTTAAGGTCCCTATATGTAGCACATTGAGTTCCAAGAAGAGTTGAATTGGAAATAGTCATTTTTGGAAAGAATTCAAAAATCTGGAAAATTTGGCTAAGTATGGAGAAAAGGTGAGTTTTTGGTCAACTTTGAGCAGTCGTAACTCCTAGCTCAGAATGAGTTAGGTGAATTTCCAGTTATGTATGGAAAGCCCTTGGAATGATCTTTCCAACGCCACTGAGTTTGCTCGATTCCGAGTTCATATGAGTGAGTTATGCCCTTTGGAAGTTGGGCTGTTAGCACAGTCGCACAGGGCAGTTTAGTCTGAAAATTTTAAGGGTATTTTGGTCTTTTCCCTAATCTTTTCTTTGGGTTATATTGAGGTGTTAGACTGATGTTTGGATCATTTTTGTCCCATTTTAAAGAGTGAGAGTAAGAGTGAGAGTTAGGGCTTGGAAGATGGAACTAGGGTTGATGGTGGCTATTGATTTCTTCTTCAATTTCATTTGGTTCTTGATGATTAAGGTATGGGGATCCGTTATCCTTGATTATTCTTCCTTTCAAGGAGCTCAATTCAAATGATTCAAAGTTCTTCCAAAAACACAAAAAATCCTAATTTCGATTCTAAGCATGGGTTCTTGCATTGATTGCTTTTTTTGATGATTTATGTTATTAATGGTGTCTATTGATGGTTTTAAGAAAGAAATTTCCATGAACCCATGTCTTGGCAAGTTTCCTAAAGTTGGCTTATGAAGTGGGTTTATTAT
This sequence comes from Solanum tuberosum, assembly GCF_000226075.1. NCBI lineage: Eukaryota > Viridiplantae > Streptophyta > Magnoliopsida > Solanales > Solanaceae > Solanum > Solanum tuberosum. Next base: position 589,007 of record NW_006239231.1, read on the forward strand.
TTATGATTGAATGATGATGGAAGTATGCTTAGATTGAGTTGAATAGTTGACTGTTGTGCCATAATTTTCCTATGTGTAGAAAAATCACTTTTTGAAATGTTCTAAGTATAAAACAATTTGAGAAATATACTTAGAAAGAGTCGCCACTTAATTTTTTTAAAGAAATTTAAGAAAACTTATAATTTTCAAAGATTTAAACAGAAAAAATCATTTGAAAATACCAAAGAGGGTTCGGGGTTCAATTTACACTTCGAGAAGGGTTTAAGCATTCGAAGTGTCCGCTAACATGCGATTGACCTGCGACTTGACTAAAATATATTCGACTATTTTTAGGATAATAATAATGATTTAACATAAAAAATAATAACTTTATAATATATTTGATTAAGAAAAAAAATTAAAGAAATGATGCATTTTTATTTCATTTTTATTTTTAAAGGAAGGGATCCAAAATGATACATTTGACTCGAACATTGAAATATTAATAAAACTAGATTAATTAGAATTTAATTGATTCACTTTGAAATAATAATTTAAACTAATTTAATACATTAAAGCATGAAAATTATTTTAAATTAATTGAAGAATAAAAGCTTTGGCTAACTTTCTTGAGAAAATGACTAAGTAAGTATTTTATAATAATAATTAACATTATTAGATTAACTTTGAAAAAATAGTTAAACAAATAGTAATTTTTATTTTTTTAAGAAAATGGGACCTTAATTGAAACATTTGAATTAGAGACAGGTGATTAGAATAAAACTAGATTAGTTGGTTTTTACTTTGAATCATTGTTGGTTAATCAAAATGTGAAAACTATTTTAAACTAATAAATGGTTTTAACTAGAGATTATAAATGAAAATTCAAGAGTTGATAAAAATGAGATCTGTAAAAAAAAAAAAAAAAAAAAACAAAACAACACAAAGAAATAGTTCGTCTTTTGGGGAATTAACTAAGTTAATGAACAATTATAAAGTTAGGGTTAATAAACAACAAACAATAAATAATTATAATTAAATAATTTAAGAGTAACGGAGAGAAAGTTGAATTTGGGCCTTTCTTGGGCCAAATTCGTTGCTACTTTTTGGGGTTTAACCAAAACCCGTTTTTGGTATACAACTGATGTATATCAGTGTATATCGGCATGTATATCGGCTCTTTCCGTGTATCTCCTGCTTCCAAACCCTGTATTTCACCTTAGACCTATATTTTCACACTTTTCGACCTGTATATGAGTATATACCGATGTATATCAATGTATATTAATGTATACAGGCTGTATCTCAGCCTATTTTCAGCTTTCTGAGACTTGCATATCTGCTACTGTTTTGTGGAAGCTTCCGAAACTCAAATAATTGTGAAGACCGACTCGAGTAAAAGGAGAATTTGGATTTCAACCCGACGAAATGCAAAAGAGGGGAGTCCCGATGGACTCATACCAGGGACAAGAAGGGTTCCCATGTAACAAAAGATAAAAGAAACAAACTTAGCAACTGTTTTGTGAGAAATAACATGGCCAAAATTCACTATGATCATATTATGGAATAGAATATATTTTGATCATCACATAATTGCAACAATAATGAAAACTAATTAGCTATTATTCTAATCTTGACAAAATTATGGCCGCATGTTTATTAAGCAACACATGCTACCAAACTTTACATTTTAAAACCAATTTATAATTTGCAAAAAAGAAGTAGACAAGATAACATGGAGACCAACATCCACACATATTCTAACCAATGATTTCAACTAGCAATCCCACATATTACTTATACCCAGATTAAACAGATTGAAGCATATTTCACGAGATAAACTAACAGGAAGAAATCAACAATCGAAACCAATACTAACTAACAAATAAAATAAACTTTTGATTGAATAAATTTCTTACAAAATAACCCATTAAGCCTAGCACGAGGTCAACTTCAAGGAAGCAAACAAATTGATTTGTTTTAGACTAATCCAGTAATTGGCCGCATTTTATAAAGTTTGGTTGATCTTTTAATATTATCAGCTATATAGATCTAAAGCTAAAGTAAGATCTGATCAGGGCATGCTGGACAATAAGACAATCCTAAGATTTAAAAATGAAGAAAGACCAACTGTTAACGTCAACAAACAATAGATAAAATGACAAATAGTCTTCACGTTAACTAGTTAAAGATCTGTCCCTATTTTCAAAAAAAGAAAATTCCATTGATAGTAACCAAGTGAGTGCACTCCTCGATGTTTAAGACCAGTTGGTGCGATAGCCATGTTGAGAACTTTTAAGTCCAACAATCAAGCACATGGATCAATGCAGACTTAGCATATATTTAAACAAATATCGCATTTGCAACCTAATAATCAAGTGCTGGACATCTAATTTAAAAGTTCACGGATAGGCATTCGGTTGAAGGAAAGCGAGTGTTGGAATAAACCAAGGATTGGAAGGTAACAAAATCTCGTCCTTGTCCCTAAGTTAACTACAAGTAGCAAATGATGCTTTGGCAAGCTTCTAAATGAGGCAGAGACATAAACTCAATCCTAACATGACACATTGGACTATTGGATGATAACGAAACTTGATGAAGGAAGGATGAAGTTGTCAAATCCAGAAAATGACATGCTACTACCCCATTTACTGATTATGAGATTTCGGCAATTTTAAAGACAATGACAAGTAATAACCCGCAACGAACAACAGAGGGACAGATGCTTGGATAGGCCAACGCAAGCACAACATGTTCAACTTGGCAGATTCAGTGTACAACAACAGAGACATACTAACAACTTGTTACGACAAACGAGCTTAAGCACAGAAGAATGAGGCTGCGAAACTAAACCTTTTGCAGGATTCACACTGCTTTAATTACAACATTCAAAATTCGATAGTGAAACCTATCGATAATCTAAAATGAGGACAAGGTTCATACTCTTGGATTATCATTTTTTTTTTTATAAGGATTAGCACCTAAGGTAGATTCAAAAGAAAACACAATATCACATACAACTTGACGTATCCATTAATTCCTAAGATTCTGAAACTATTGGGAAACGACATGAACAATGATAGACCACAAATCAACACCATAACAAACCAAATGGAGCTCGAAAAGAGTAAGCGACGATACAACAATATTATTCAGCAGTGATGGGGTTAAAAGGGAAAGCAGATATGAACATGGAGAAACTAACTTACACTAGTTGCAAAACACATGGCCACAGAACAAAAATTAAAATAGCATTTGAGTGAACAAACCATTCGTACTACCAATTTATCATCAGTAAAAAAAGAAAGTCCAAATATTCTCAAAATCTAACACTTAAACAACTCACGACCAACATATGAAGAGCAAAAGAGGCATGCATTGAAATAAGGATTACCTTTCGAAGTGCAGCGAAACTAAGACAACAACGAGCTTTGGACAGTGATTTTTCTACCACAAGATTTCAAATACTAATAGCGAGCCAAGAAGTTCACCACCGACTACAAACAGATATTTCCTTGGAACCTAGGATTAGAGAATCGCTTGAAATTTTTCAATTGTAAAACGACTATTGCTTCCAAACTAAACTCAAACTCCACCAAAATCCCTCTCTGCCCCATACAGTGAATAAGAAAAGAGTATATATAGCTAGAAAATTAGGGCAGATTTGGGAGAAAAAAACGGATAGGAACTTGGGGCAAAATCGGAATTCCCCAATCAAATCAATTCAAATTTTTCCCCAAGAGGAAAAGCTGTTGTTGTATGGAAATTCAACCAAAATCCCCTAAAATCCGGATGGAAAAGATCAAAATGGGCGGTTGTTGCAGAGAAAGGATGTGGGAGCTGTTGGAACAGTTTGGTGAGAGCAGCCGTTGTTGACGTTTGCAAGTTGTTGACACTTCTGGGTTTTTCAGTGCATTCACGTGTTGGTGAAGAAGAAAGAGAACGCAGGGGTCATTTTGTTTGGGCTGCTGTTCGTATGTTTGGATCATTGTAATGTATATAAAATATTGTTGGAATGGGTTTCTTTAGGTGGGCTGCTGAGTGGGCTTGAGAATGGAGTGGAATTTGGGCCAGATTTGATCTTAAATTTGGCCCAATCAAGGAGCAAAGTTTGGTTATATTTGGATTTTAAGAAATAAACAAATGGATCTCAAAACTTGGCCAATGGGAATTAAGTAGTTAGCCAATTTTAATTGGTGAATTCGATTAAAACTAAATAAGATGAATTAGCATAAATTAATTAAGGAGCTTCTTAATTTTAACGAAGTAAAAAATAATTAAACTAATTAATTCAATTACAAAACTAATTAACTCGAAATTATAACTATAACTTAAAGTAAATTAATAAAATATTTAACTAAAATGTAAAATCTTTTGAGATGATTTTCGAATATTTATAGGATATACTTATTTCATACATAATTATATAAAACATATATATTATTAAAAATACAAAGAGTGATAGACTATTAAAAACTCAAAAAAAATATTTTTATTTTATTTTTTTGGAAATTTATGAAACTAATTAATTTAAATTGTTTGAAATTGAAGAAGCTCGATGATTAATTTATATTGTGGAGGGTCAAAATTGGGTGTCAACATTGACTCCTATTATTATCTATGCTTATCTATTGTGAATTGTTGGAGCGTTGAGGAATGGTGATTGTGGCTTGGGAAAAAGGGTAAGTGGACCTAACTTCATTGTTAAGGTAGAATTGATATAGAATTGTGATAGATTGATGTGTGATCCACTTATGGTGGAGGTGTTTACTTATTGAATGTATTGTGTTTATGGCTTTGGAGGCATTATATGAGGAATTGAAGTGTTGACATGATATCACATATGTGAATGTGATGTGAAGGACTTGAATGAGAATCAAATGAAGTAAAGGCAATCATGTTGTGAATATAAAGGTGTTCATGTGATCTCAAGGTGATCTTGTTTAAAGTGTTATTTTGCTAATATGAAAGCATGTTCTCTCTTAACACTTATGAAGGAAGATGATGGAATGTGAAGTGCCTTGTATTGTTGAATGTCAGCTCCTGACTTGGTAGACTTAGGTGCCTCTTCTTGATACATTAAAAGCTTTGTTGAATATGAATCAATAGGATATGGCATTCCTTTCAGATGTAAGTGACGAAACTTGTTTTTGATCTGGATAGTGTTTGGTATTTTAGGCATATCTCTTGCTCTAGAACTTAGTTTGCAGTGAATAAATATGATCTGGAAATCTAACTCATATACCTACAACTCTTATGTTTATGTAAAACTCTAATTTAACTGTTATAGCTACGAAATATGGGACACAACATAGGGCAAGTTCTGCCCAGATTTCGGGAATTGAAATCCTGTATGATCAGCGGCTAGTGTCTTGAATATATTTTTTTGTACAAAATATATTTTGCGGTGATTCTTATTTATTTGCAACCTTTAGAGATGTACCTACATCTTTCATGAAGGTTATAAAGTTTAGTTTTGCCGTTTTCCTTTTCAAATCTAGCTTGCGACTTGAGGTACCAGGCTGGACAGATTCACTGTTTGGGAGCATAGTTGTATTTGTACATGCTAGGCTTACTTGTGATGATGATCCTATTTTACGCCAACATTAATGAGTTAATAGAAGTTAAATAAGTTATTTAATTGTATTTCTAAGGTTGATATACTCGTGAACAAGTTGAGGTATGTGGGTTTGATTGTGGAAACCTTCCTTTCCACAAGTCCAACCATTTATCCTCTATTTCTACTTCAAGTTTATGGGTCCTTATGATTATTTATGAACTCTTGA
>NW_006239231.1:595713-597004 GCF_000226075.1 Solanum tuberosum
GTACTCTAAAGTATTAGATGATTTTGAGACATCATGTATAAAGTTTAGAAAGTCTTCCGCTTGCTATTTTTTTTTTGAAATGTTTTCTTGGCAAAGAAAGTTTTAAATTCCTTATGGTTTTAGTGTCTATGCGATGAATGAATGCTAAGAGGCTTGTATTAGACCTCTTCGAGGTCGAGTACGCCGGTTATGACTAGGGGGTGCTCCCGGGTTGTGACAAATAGGCCCACATATATCACCCTGTATCCGTTCCAGAAATGCGTGAGATTCTACTCCAACCTTAGTCGTTGATGGTTTAGTAACCAACTTTCCTTGTGAACAAGCAGCACAAGAGAATTCCTTTGATTGAAGAACATTTTGGTTCTTCAAAGTATGCCCATGTGAATTCTCAATTATTTTGCGCATCATATTGTAACTGGGATGGCCCAATCGGTCATGCCAAATGATAAAATCATTAGAACCAGTAAACCTTTTGTTTACTATGGCATGTGATTCAACCGTACCAATATTTATATGGTACAACCCAGAAGAAAGTGCAGGCAATTTTTCATGCACAGTTTTCTTCTCCGCATTTATTGTAGTAATATAAAGGTAATCAACATTTCCTTCATTCGCAGTCTCAACATGATAGCCATTTTGGCGAATAACCTTGAAACTTAACAAGTTTCTATGAGACTTACTACAATACAATGCATTATCAATTACCAATAATGTTCCTCCAGGTAGTAATAAGGTCGCTCTTCCAGAGCCCTCAATCAATTTTGTACTACCGGATATCTTATTAACTTATGCCTTTTTCATTACCAAATGATAGAAATATTTCTTTTCTCTTAGTATCGTATGAGTTGTGGCACTGTCCAGAAGGCACATATCTCCATTACTCATCTTGGATCCAACTGAAGATTAGGAAATTTTATTTATCTTCAGAAAAATAAAAATACATAATAAGAAGTACCAAACTTAACAAAAGAAAATTTAAGTACATGAACTTTAAATAAGACATTAAAAACACATAACAACATTATTCATTTCCAGTTTAATTATCAATCTTCAATTGCGATCCCCAAAGAAGTCCTCAGCTTCTAGATGAGTAATATCATCGAGCCCATAAAAAACATCATCTTTCAATGCTAAGTTTATCTCAACATTCTCATCATATTTTTGAGGAGATCCTGCCTGAACTTCATCTTTGAGAGTCAAATGTGACTCCACCCGGGCATTAGAAGAGAAGGCACCACCTTTCTTTCCTTTTCCTTTGAAGGAATTCTGATACAGCCTGACAAAATGCTCA
>NW_006239231.1:597591-602769 GCF_000226075.1 Solanum tuberosum
AAATGATAAAGTATAATATGATTATAAAATATATTATATGTTATATGCATGCACATTGAATGTCTCAAAAACATATAAACTAATGATGTATTGAAACAGTAAATTTAATATGTAATTTTAATTGTTCTACCATATTTATTATAAGTTTCAATAGATATTAATGCCAAATTTTTGTAAGAGTTTCAAGTCATATTTAATACAATAATATTCTTCTTTATGACACACCAATATACTTATCATAATGTATGAAAATACTTACGAGTTATTTTAACTAGCATGTTATCATATTACTTAGTAATTAATTTAGAGTTATAAGTTAGGCATATAAATAACATAACAATATAAACTTGAAACGTTTTGATTATTATGCCTAGTAAAGTATCATAATAATAGCTAAATCAAGTTATATATGCAGTAATTAAATTATCGATCAAAGATTTATGCAAGTCCTATTATAGGTGTTATAAACATATAAATGTATTTAGGAATTAATTTCGAATTAAGTAGGTCTCAGTTGGTTAGAGACTCGTGCTGATAACGTGTTGTAAAATGAGAGCAAAATATAATAATACTAAACAATATAGGGAGACAAATGGTGATGGAAAGTATAAATCTCTTCAAGTGTATATTTCGTAAGGGTAAAGAAGACCCTTTTATAAGAGGTAGAAATCATCCGTTTACTACCTTAGCTAAAATACGTTAGTAATCTTTAAATTCTTACATTAAATTAATACATGCATTACGTTAGGTTGATGAAAAGAAACATCCATATTAAATGGATTTGTAACAATTATAATAAATTATACCAATAGTGCAGAGAAAGATAAATAAAATATTTAAGATCTATTTTTTTAAAAAAGAAATTATAAATCAAAGGAAAGAAAATAATTAAGGAAAAAGAGATATTTTGAATAAGAAAAATTAATCATGAAAATAATGAGGAGAGATCAACAAGAATTTTTATTTTTAAAAACTATAAAAATAGAAGGTGGAAAAAAGTAAATTGTAGTAGTAGTAATGATGAGGGGAGGTGAAGAGAAATAAATAAAATATTTTTAATTTTTTTTATTTTTTTGCAGATTTTATAAATCAAAAGATAGTAAAAAAAAATTTTAAAAAAAAGAAGAAGATAAATGATAATTCTGACCAAAGTGAGGTTCTACATCAGTCTTTTATCCTCCACCTTTATATTTTCCTAAATTGAGATATGAATCATTAATTATAGTACTAAATAATGATTAATAAAAAAATTAATGTTTGTGCGTAATTGCAATACAAATTTAAAAAAATTCTTTTATCTTGTGTTGCAATTTATTTCAATTTTCTACATTGAATAGATGAATTTTCGATGAATATTATGTATGATAAATATTTAAAAAGTTATATTTTTTATACAAAATTTACTTCTACGACTTTGCTACTATAAACATTTAGCCCGATGACCATTTGTGTACTTTTCATTTTGTTCAAAAAATCAAACACATCATATAATATATTTAATACTGTATGATCCATTTTTTTCAAGTGCATCAACAATTCAGAAAAATGATTATGATTCAATTAAAAGAAAATATTTATTATTTTAAATTACAATTCTAATCAATACCAAAAAAAATTCACACTATATTGAATTATTTCAAACAGTTATTATTACATTGATTAAATTGTATTTAATAATAACTAAGAACTTAAAATTTAAATCTATTTGAATTTGAAAATTAGAAATGATTTTTAAAATATTTTTTATATTTAGATATAAGAAATGATTTATTTAAATATTTTTAATTATTTTTTTTCTCATCGCGCGAAGCGCGAACATATTCACTAGTTCTACCACTAAATAAGAGTTTTCTATCATATATTGAGAAAGATATACTTAGATATATGTATTTTTGCTACCAGATACACTAAAATAGGGAGAGAGGCAAGCGAGACAGGAAAGGAGGTGAACGAGATTTGTTATGTATCTCAGGTACATGTGAATCACTAGATACACACTAGATACATGTATATGTATGTATGTGGTGTGATTCGCATGTATGTGAGATACTAGATACATAGGAGAGTGACAAGCGAGATGGAAGAGAGGCGAGCGAGATTTGTTATGTATCTCAGATATATCCAAATTCACTTTGATACAATGTATCTAGAATAAATTACACCTAATTTTGACCTCATGTATTCTAAGATACATGTAGCTGGACGTATCTGATGCGCCAAAAGCTGATAAGATACATAATATTGCAAACTAGAGTGTATCTAAGTAATTAACTCCTAAATGAGATTTATGTAAGTTTTTTTTTTTTATAATGGAGGCTTTGAAAGCCACAACTAAGTGCTTGATTTTCGTTGTGTCGCAACGACACATTTGCATTTCATCAAAGAGATTTTGTTCCTATAGCAAAAATGAAAAAGAATTGTTGTTATTGTCTTTCTAGCTTCTACTCATGATCACAACATGCATTTAAGTGTCATCTCTCTAGGAAGATCGAAAGAATGTGTGTACAATCTTTGTGTTGGTAACGTATTCAATATTGCTTTTAATTTTTAATTTTGAAAATTTTATCTTCCACGCGTAAAGAAATGGATTTTGAACCCAAAAGTTAGTTCAAAAGAAAGGATTACCTAAGGCCATATAATGAGTCTATCTCTTTTTTATCTTATGTGGCACTATTAACACATTTAACATTTTCTTCCCTATGCTTTAGGGCACACAAATTTGTGGTGCAGACAAGTCTGCAGACAACAACCAATGGAGGAGTCATAGCAAAGGATAAAACTTGCATAAACAACAGTATTAAATAAAAAAAATTAATCAAATTAAAAGTTTTGTTTGAATTATTAAATAAACGGAAAAAAAATTTTGGCCAGAATTTGGCCAGAATGATATTTTATTTATGTTATTTTATCTTTTTAAATATTTTTATCCTTTTAACTTTAATACCTTTTAACTAAAAAATGAAAAAAATATCAGTTTATTTTAAAATTAAAAAAATATTATAATTTTTTTAATTTTACTAACCAAATTCTGACCAAATTTTCTAGCCATTTAGCACATTCCTAAATAAAATTAACAAAACAGTGTAAATTCCTCGAAAATGATGAATTTTAATCAAAGTTTGCTAACTTAACAAAGTAATTAGCAATTGGAATTGTATGTTAATACAATGAATCTAAAAGTTCAAACAATATTAATTTAACGAACTTTAAGAAGATATTTTACTAATTAAATGAAAAATACGATGTATTAGTAGATACACGAGTCAATGCTCTTTCCACATCAACTGATACAAATTTAAAAAATTCAGTCAATCTTATTTTTGAAATTGTACTCACATTAAATACTAAAGAAAATTATTGTGTTTTCCCCTTAAGTAACCTGATAGTGTAAAAAAAAAAAACTTCAGTACACAAAGTTTAAACTCATTAAGAAATGCAACGTTCAAATAAGAAGAGTTTTAACCATATCATATTGAATTGATTTGCATATCCACCTTAATTAATTAATGATAGGATCATTTAAAATATTTTGTTGAATCACTTACTAAGATTAGTCAAAGTCTTTGTACTTATAATTTAAAGATTAGATCATTTAGAATATTTATTAATCACTTACGAAGATTAATTAGTCAAAATCTTGTACTCATAATTTGAAGTCAAGATCATTTAGAATATTTTTTTGAACCACTTACAAAAGTCAAGAAACAATAAATCATTGTTTCCAATGGCAATTTACCTCTCTCTTTTAGTTTCGATTATAGTTCTTTCAAATGTGGTCGAGAGCTATAAATACGTCGCAAGATCGAACTTTACGATTGAGGTATAATTTATATATGTTTGGACATTTCAAATTTACAAAAAATGTAAACGTAGTCAACTATGAAACTTTTCTTCTTCGTACAAAAATTATTTCATTTCTCTATGAAGGTCTTTGTCCAACGAAATTGTTTTTTCTTAAGACTATTCATGGAGACTTATATGACTGTGTGGACATCTACAAACAACCAACTCTTCTGCATTCAACACTGGGCTCAGAAAGAATTAAGGTATACATTTTGTTATAGATATATTTTTACTTCTGAAGTATATATAAGTTTTGAATTAAGGTATATTCATTTTATTTAATGTGGAATGCAAAAACAGATGACGATCGCGAAGAAGCTTGAAAGACAAAAATTAAAAGCTATGGAGTCAAAAAGGGAAAACGAATCGAATGGTTTCAAGGCGGAGGAATATTGGTTAAATAAAAAAGGATGTCCAGTTGAAACTGTGCCGATACGTAAAATGACAAAGAAACAACTCCAAAGGGATCTAGATGCCTCCATGAGCTTGGGTAATCAGTACTTTGGATATAATTGGATTGATGTAAGTCTTCGATTACAAATATCTCTTTTTTTTCTTTCTTTTTACTAAAGGTCCTTAAAAATGTTAGTTAATTTACTTTAATCTAATCGGAGGCTAGGGCAAACTACCCCTTCAATAAATTTTGGTAATAAATTGAAACATAATAAAAGAAAGAAATAAGGGCCTCTAATTCTAAATTGGCAGATATATAGTTTAATTTGATATAGAAAAGGATGAAAAATATCTCTAATGTATGGCAAGTTAGACATTAAATGATATAAAATAATTTAAGTTCAGAAAAAATTTACCTCATAATTGAAAAAATCTTTTAAAATTTTATATTCTTTCTCTCTCTAGAAATTTTATTCAATTAACTTTTCCCAAATTTTATCCCTAAATCTTTTACTTCCCTTTTCTTCCAAATCTCTTTCTAAAAGTTGAGTAATATGTATGGCATTTATGAAGCTTCAATTCTATTTTTATAATATAAAAATCTTAGAATAAAAGATTCCTTGATGGGACCAACTCACTCTAAGAAGGATGGCATCGTTATATAAGTTTACCATTGTGTAGCAGTTTAGAAATATTTCTAATTTATATTTGATAATGAAACAGTCTTCTTTTATATACATTATTAAATTAAGGGATTGGCTCAAATATGCCATCGAACTTTCAGAAAAGGCTCATTTATGCCATCCGTTAAAAGTTTGGCTCATCTATGCCATTACCGTTTAAGAAAAGGCTCATTCATGCCATTATTTTTTAACGGTGGTTTTACAAAACCATTTTTTATACGTGGCCAATTATAATTCGGCCACATCATTATTTTTTTTA
>NW_006239231.1:610535-627633 GCF_000226075.1 Solanum tuberosum
CTCATTTATGCCATCCGTTAAAAGTTTGGCTCATCTATGCCATTACCGTTTAAGAAAAGGCTCATTCATGCCATTATTTTTTAACGATGGTTTTGCAAAACCATTTTTTACACGTGGCCAATTATAATTCGGCCACATCATTATTTTTTTTATAATAAAAAATCAAATTTCAGAATTTTAATTTTTTATTATAAAAAAAATAATGACGTGGCCGAATTATAATTGGCCACGTGTAAAAAATGGTTTTGCAAAACCATCGTTAAAAAATAATGGCATGAATGAGCCTTTTCTTAAACGGTAATGGCATAGATGAGCCAAACTTTTAACGGATGGCATAAATGAGACTTTTCTGAAAGTTCGATGGCATATTTGAGCCTTTTCCCTTAAATTAATGAAATTTTTTCACACTAATCATTATACAGAGTTGCGCAAAAATATGGATGTATTATTAGTATATATAGCTAGAATAATATAAATATATTTTATTAATATTATTGTATACAAGCTAGTATACTGTATAGCTGAAATAATATGTATACATATTAATGTATATCATTATGTGTAACACATTTATTTGAAATACACTATGCTATTGCTAGAGTACATATAACGTATATTATTGTGTATATCACACATTTTGAGGCTGATGAGTAAAATGACTGAAACTTACCGAAATCCCACTAGTTTAGGAGCTAATTACTTAGATATACTCTAGTTTGCAATATTACGATTCTTACCAGATTACGGTGCGTCGAGCTACGTCCAGATTTATGTATCTTGGAATACACGAGGTCAAAATTAGGTGTAATTTGTTCAAGATATATTGTATCCAAGTGGATTCACCTCCCTCCCGTCTCTCTCGCCACTCTCCTATGTATTTGGTATCCTAGATACATGTGAACCACACCAGATACATATAATCTAAGTGTGATTCGAATGTATCTGTGATACATGACTATTGCATTCGTCTTTCTCTCTATTTTAGTGTATCTGTAGCAAAAATACATATATCTAGGTATATTTTCTTCAATATATGATAAAAGAAATTCTTATTAATGGCAAAATATATAATTATTTAAAAATATAAATAGAATTAATATATATGTTATGAATATATGTCAACATAAGGTAGCTTTTCCTAAATGATATTGGGCGAATAACCTCTTTATAAATGAGCTGATAATTCAACCCAATCCTTCTTAAATAAAAGATCGGGCTGGAGCGACTTTACGAGCCAATTCCATTTTAACAACTCTATGTATGTATAGTCTTTTAGGGAAAGTTACACATATATACCATCTAATATTAATAGTTTACGATCCTTGTAATTCCATTTCATTTAGGGAAAATTACCTTATTAGACATACATCCATATTATATATACTAATTATATCTATACTTTTAAATAATAATGCATCTTACCACTAATAAAAAGTTTTCTACCATATATTGAGGAAAGATATATACTTAGATACATATATTTTTACTACCAGATACACTAAAATAGGGAGAGAAGTGAGAGAGATGGGGAGAGAGACGAGCGAGATGGAGAGAGTGGCGAGCGAGATATATAGTCATGTATCCCAGATACATGTGAATCACAATAGATACACACTACAGGCCGTTTGGCCATAGATTTCCCAAATAATATTTGGGGGAGAATTTGGCAAATAGTGTTTGTCCATACAATTTGCCATTATTTGGCAAATATTTTTGGCAAATATCCCAAATTCCCAAATACTAGTTTTTTCTAGTATTTGGGTCAAATCTCATTATTTGGGATCTTTTGAAAATTGAAATTTTACACCCAACTTTTATCTTTTACAAAAACACCCCCTATAGTAGTTGTTTGCGTTGTATTATATAATTTTTTACGTGAACACCAAAGTAGTGATGAAATCTTCAGTGAATACGAAAGTGATGATACGGTTGTTGATGAAAATGATGAACAGTTGGCTCAGGGCAACACAGTCATGTGCTTTGTCTACTTCACGATGTATGGAATGATGCTTGTTGCACTCAATCCAAACTACCACATTGCTCTAGTGTCATGGACACTACTTGTTATTTGTTGCAACGAAGATCCAATTGACTTGTAATACAAACTTATGAGTATAAATCATATTTTTCTAAAAAAGTGAAATATATTTCCCAAATACTATGGCCAAACACATGGTGAAATTTCACCCAAATTTTCATCCAAATAATATTTGCCAAGAATATTTGGAAATCTATTGCCAAACGCTAGCTACATATGTGTATATGTATGTATCTAGTGTAATTCACATGTATCTCAGATATTAAATACATAGGAGAGTCACGAACGAGATGGGAGGGAGGCGAGTGAGATAGCCATGTATCCTAGACACATGTGAATCACACTAGATACACTAGATATATGTATGTATCTAGTGTAGTTTGCATGTATTTGTAACCAAATAAATTATAGGATAGTGGCGAGCGAGATGGGAAGGAGACAAACGAGATTTGTTTGTATTCCATATCCATGCAAATTCACCTGGATACCGTGTATCTAAAATAAATTACATCTAATTTTAATCCATGTATCCCGAGATACATAGATCTGAACGTATCTAAATGCACCAAAATCTGATAAATTCATGCTATTACAAACTAAAGTTATCTAAATAATTAGCTCTTAAATTAGTGGGACTATCTGTAACTTCCCTCCAATTGGCCCATATCAAATATCCAAAATGTTTATATCCTTTTCCAAAATTTTCACTCTTTGTATCCACCGGATCACCACTCTCCAATACCTTTGTTTTCTCTTCTCTAAAATCATATTTTTTAGAGAGTGATTTTTAAAATAAATTTTTAATACTCACATAAGCATAATAATGTTAATACAATATATTTTTCAAGCATTCATTTATAAATATTATTTAATTGTGATCACCGTTGTTAGTCCTTATTTCATTAAAAAAAACAGAGGAAAATAATGATCACCATTATAACCTCAAAACATTGTATTTAGTTTGCAGGAATTAGGATACAAGCGACTCCACCAATAGAAAGATTTTATGGTGTCTCAGCATTTCTTAGTATATACAATCCTCAAGTAGATGGAAATGGTCCATACAGTGCTGCAACCATTTTTCTTTCGAATGGGAGAGGGCAAAACGTCGAGGAGATACAAGTCGGATGGATTGTAAGTTGTCATTTATTTATATTATTGAATCATCAATGGTATATTTTCATATTGCATCTATACAATTTCAAAAGATTACAATTAGTACATATTCATTTTTTCAGGTGCATCCAAGTTTGAATGGTGACACCCGAACTCATTTGTATACCAAGTGGACAGTAAGTATATCTTTGATTGAATGACAAGTTCTTTTTGAAAAAAATGAAATAATCGAGAAATACTTTGGAATAGGTGGATGGCTATCAGAAAACAGGATGTTACAACACTAAGTGTCCGGGATTTATCCAATTAAGTCGTGTAATACCTATAGATTATGCTTTTCCAAGGACCTCAGAAATAGGAAGTTATTACAAAGAGGAAGTGCTTCTCAGGTTGTATCAGGTAGGAGTATTATATATATGTTATGCTACACACTTTCAATAATTATTCTTACTATATACTTGTCTTTTATGTAAATAATCATACTTTTATCATTTTGTTAGACGGAATATTTTGATTATCATCTTACAATGCCGGTGATGAATGAGGAGCTAGGAATGTGGCCCTATGAAGTGTTCGACAAATTGAGTGCAAATGCAGGGGACTTAGTGCAATACGGAGGGAAAGTGTACACACCAGGAGGTCAATATATTACGCCTACTATGGGAAATGGTCAATTTAGGGGAGGGCATTGGCTGCTCACTAGTTATATGCGCAAAGTCTTGTATGAAATAGATGTAGATGGCCACAAACAACAAGTTTCACCAGATGAATCTAAGGTTGAACCTCGTGAATCAAGGTGTTTCTACCAAGGCAATCATTATAACGCGAACGATGGCTACTGGGACTATAACTTCTTATTTGGGGGTGCAGGTGGTGGAGATCAAAGTGAATTTTGTCAGTATTAGAAAAAGAGAAAAACATTAGTACCTAGCAATTATGTCATATTGTATTTTTGTTTGAATGAAAAAAACGCTTTTATATTGTTGTATTTTTGCTTGATTTTGAAGCTACCATCGATTAAAAATCAACCTGGGAAATGCAGACAATATGATTGACGATTTGGCTGATATTATGAGTTGTAAGGTGGAGAAATTCCCTACCATTTACTGGTACTCCTGTTCAGTTGTGGTATCTATTGATGTTAGTGTTTGGAAGTATATAAGTAGTCTGTCGCTAAAAAATTCAGTAAAACATGAGACTGGAGGTCGAAAATGGGTGCAGGACTGGAGGATCTATTGTGTCTATTCTGAAATTAATGTTGGATATTAGGGAAATGCCCCATACATATCCAAATTCCAATTGTAAGCACCACAAGCACATGTTTTGTTTGCCCATTCTTTGGCTTCTTCGCCGCCATCTGAGAGAAAGTTCTATGCTAAATCATATTGGTATGATCCAACATCAAGTAATAAATAGTCCCAAAAACTCTTTTGGTTGCTTTGTTTTTAATTTGATGAATATGGAGACCTAAAGACTTGGTCTATCCACTATGATTGTGACTAGTTTATTTTATCATTTGATTTTTGCGTTCATCATCGTGCTCTTTGTTTCAAATTGATTCAGCCAAGCCTCCCTTATGTCCTGTTTTAAGCTCCTTTTCTCTTCTTTGATTGGGAGTGGAAGAAGGTAAGCATGGTACCTTAGGATAACAATATATTAGGAAAAAAGAACATGAGTTTTTCCATTTTTCAAATTTCTGAATGCCAAAGAAAGAGAAGAAGCTTGGCTCTTGCATGCAGTTTCAAATATCTCTAGCTTTGTTGCTTGTCCTACTAACATAAAAAAAACTCTCTCCGTACTATTAGTCGTTACTATTCCTAACGGGCAAATTATTCAACACTCCAGGCTATGGGGCAGCCGGAGGGAGAGAATCCTCTGAAAACAAAGCCCTTCTTGACAATCTGATTTTGTAAGAAATCAAGGGATTGCAGCAAAGATGGACTCCGGACTTTAAGCCAGAGGAAGATCTTCCTATAGCTCCAGTTTGGGCACTCTTTACCTCTTCATATGCCTAATTGGCAGATAGTTAGTGATGAGGGTGCTCCTATTGATCTTGATATGGCTGCTAAAACAATGAATATACCCATTGAAAGGATTTACCCAAAAACTTAATTATAATAACATTTCCAAGAATAAGAAGACAAGGAAACAATCTTCCAAAAAAAAAAAGTAGCACAAATCAGAAAAGGGAATTAAAACACAACAACAACAACCCTCACGACCAAGGTCTGAATACTATTTTTGATGAACTAATGGAGGAGGAAACTTCTCAAGTTCAAACTGTAGGTCTGGATCAAGTTACAGAGAATAAGCAGGAAGGAGAAAAGAACGAAAATCAAAAGGAGCTAGAGGATGACTGGGCTGAAGATAGCTAGCTCTTCAGAGGATGAAATCTCAGAAGAATCTTCAGATAAACATGCGGAATGTCTTATTCAGAGTGTAGTTGGAGATTTTAACTGCATTCTTTCTAGTGAAGAAAGAATTGGGGGGAAAACCTCATAAACTGAACACGAGTTTGTGTAATGAACTCATATTGCATTGAAATGGATAATTGGAATTACAGGTACAATTATAAGAGTTCATCATTCTAATTGCTCCAAATAGTAACAAATCCTTCCAAGGGAAGAAGTAGAAATAAAAAAGGAGAATGGAGGGAGGTTCCAGATTAATCTAAGCAACTAAGAAAAAAGAGACAAGTTCATAGCATAATGCTAATTGAGTATTTCCCTCTTCTATACATAGGAATCTTCCCAGGGTCCCAAATTTAATTTGGCATCTTCTCACGTAGGTCCTCCAGCTAAGTTATATTCATAACAATTCTCCCCTACTCAATAAGAACCTTGTCCTCAAGGTTTGAGTATAGCCGTAATGAGACCACAGTGTTGTCATGTTCCTCTTTATAAGTGTTAACAATCCATAGGAATTCTTCTAACACTTCATTATCCAAAGAAACTTTCAACAACGATCCATCATTTTGCTTTTTAAACCAGAGGATGCATCCATGTCTAACAAGATTAACATCAAGGAGTTGCTTGAGAGATGAAGATGGCAGAACTAATGGACCGACATTGAACATTTTATGGAGCTTTGATCTGAGAGCATTGAGAACTGTTGGATCCAACTCCACTAAAATATTATGAAATGATGGCACTGGCACCTGTAAGATCTCTGTAGTTCGAAAATCACTCCAAGGGACAACCACTTTCTCAACTAACTTGAACCAAATCCTTCCAGCACCCACAAAACCAACTTCCAGTAGCTTACATTCATAAGGGGATAACTCTTCAAAAAATGTAACCAACATTACATATCTCTTCCCGATTTCCGAAACATTCAACAGACACTTGATCTTGTGTTGAGAGCAAGACCACATCTTTAGTCTAGTGGGAGCCCCACCAACTAGCAACAGATCCAGCATTGTAGAACAAGATGTCAGTAAATTTTTTGAAATAAACTCATGAACAAGGGCATTGGCAGAATGTGGTGGTGTAAGAGTACGACAATGGTGACTCAAAGCATTTGGTACACATCCCAATTTTGTCATGTCTCTAAGAAGTGAACTAGCAGAGTCTACCTCATTGACTACACATTTTGCTTGTATCACTTGAGCAAAAGTGAATGCAGAAGGAGAATTACCTTCCCCTAGCAATTCATAGAACACATATCGAGCAATTTTTGGATAGTATCCAGCCAACATAATTTTCAATATGTTATGTGTGCCTTCTTTTATGTTATTTGCTGCCCGCAACTCACTGTCGACAAAATCAGCAGCTGCACAAACATTCGAAGAGAATGCTTCTTGTAGCATTTTAATAATTTCCATCAGCTCACTGATTGCAACAATTAATTTGTCAATATCCTCAATAGGCGGTGCCTTCTGCGTGACTTCCCTCGCAGCTGTTGTAGTTCCCAAAGCATCAATAATCGTGCTTGACGTGGTGTTTGCACCTTCTAATAGTAACATTTGATCACGACGAGGCAAATGGAAATTTTCAAGCTGGTCGACTTGCTGTTCATAGAGCATTTGCTTTTGCAAATATGGTATTGTAGCTCTTTTGTTTTGTTCACCAAGAAAATCTTTCGCTCTTTCAATCTCAGGAGCAATATTTTTAAATAAAATTGCCTTTTTTACAAGCACCTCAAGCATCCTTCCATCTTTGATCCAACAGTGATCAAACTTGCAAATTTGAAGTTTGAGATTAAATTGCTCAAACCAATCAGAAGTCAAGCTAACCTTGGCATCAGAAAAGATGTGACTACTCCTTTTTAAAATGGTTGTAACGGGATATCCTAATGACATTAACCCATAAAAGAGTCGAATACAACTCGCAAAGATGATCCATAAGACTACAACTAAGCAGCCATCAACCCATTCAACAATTGAGTGACCATTAGACAACTGAAGGTGGTTAAGATCAGTAGGTGGAGCTGATCCAAAAACACTATTGTACCATTTCTCATATTGGAGGTCATCATTCAGAACATCACAGACAAAGCTTACACCAGCTCTCTGATTTATATCATTGCTGCAAGACCATTTGGGGTTCCTCAAACGTCCATATACTGTTCTTGCATATTGACTTGTCACAAAAAATATGCAATACTTGGTCAGCAGATAAGAGTATAAACCCAGGCCAATTGCCACTTCGCAGAACACCTATTGTTCGATTGATTGCGACATCAGATCTATACCATAAATTAACAGGCACCTCACCTATGGTATTTAGCTGCTCCAACAACCCAAGCACAATAAAACTATTGTCTCCATGAGAGGAAGCAACTGTAGTGTATGTCTGCCAGGACAAGTTGAAGTTGCAAAAATAGAAGTACTGGATGAAGTCACATGCATCAATATACTTCTCTAATGCACCAGAAGAAACAACCCCGACAGCATGGTTAGCAGTTATGCAAGGATATTCAATATGCCTAATACTTCTAATATCGTTACACATGTCACAGAGGAATATGACCTCATGTGTGACGTATACACCGGGATCAAATGGAAGTTGTAAGCATTTAATCATATGGACCAATGTGATTCTATCCACAATCAGAATGTCACTATCAGATTCAATGTACGGTCTAGTTGAGTCAAGATTAAAAGAGTAAGCATATTCATACCTGTCCAACATATCAACAAACATCTTGTGTGCAGTGGTAACTGAGGATACTTCACCTACATCTGAAGTATCATCAACACTCAGAAGTGGAAAGCCATTTGAACAGCCAAAAAGTAGAACTCGGTTGAGTGAATGCACACCCGAGTTTACCTTATCAAAGCAAGCGCCAAAAGCCTGCCCAGTATCAAACCAATCGCAAATGTGTAAACCGAGCGAACCAATAGCTGTATGAGGGCCAAGAAATTCTGCAAAAATATCTCTCTTCCGCATTATATCGAACACCTTGCAGTCAAACTCCATGTCAAGCTTATGTCCGTAACCTTTAACTGGAAAAGTCAGTTCCTTAACTGAGAAGGACAAACGAGAAAATTCAAGCTCGGTAGTGTCAATAGAAGCACTGAACAGAACAGAGGGAGAAATGGTCTTTTGTATTGTATATCCAACATCAAGAATAGGAAGTTGAGAATCCAAATGACGGTATCAGCAATCTCGGTGTCATTATCATCGCAAGCTGACTCTAGCACAGAGGTGATAGTTTTATCATCTAAAAACTCTGGAGTAGCAGTGAAAGTGGAGTCCAATCGCATCTCCTCCTGCAGCAATGACCGGACATAACAAATAGAAGAGAGCATACGCTTGTTGTTTGCCTGTAGCTCCTTCATCGATTCTTGCAGCACCTTCAACGATTCAGATAAAGTGTTGAATTGATCATCAAGCATGGCAGAAGGGTAAAGAAGCATGGAGTACGAACAATGAAAGCACCAATGTAATGAACTCATATTGTATTGAAATGGATAATTGGAATTACAGGTACAATTATAAGAGTTCATCATTCTAATTGCTCCAAATAGTAACAAATCCTTCCAAGGGAGGAAGTAGAAATAAAAAGGGAGAATGGAGGGAGGTTCCACATTTATCCAAGTGACTAAGAAATAAGAGACAAGTTCATAGCATAATGCTAATTGAGTATTTTCCTCTTCTATATATAGGAATCTTTCCAAGGTCCCAAATGTGACATCTTCTCATGTAGGTCCTCCAGCTAAGTTATATTCATAACAGTTTGTCTTTACGAGAATGACTTCAAGACTGGATTAACTGGTAATAGATTCACCTGGTGTAATGAGAGAAAACATGATAAAATTATATGGAAGAGGCTTGATATGGTGGTAGTTAATGACAACTGGAGTGATTTGTTTCCCATTACTGATGTTTTCCATCTTCCAAGAGTGAGCTCTGATCATTGTCCCATATTAATTTCCTATGGGATACAACAAGAGAATCATATGAAATATTTTAGGTTCTTGAACTTTTGGGTGGAACAAGCTGACTTTATTAATGTTGTTAAGGATAGTTAGATCTCTCATACTAAAGGAAACACATTCTGGGAAATACAACAGAAAATGAAGAATACCAGCAAAGCCTTGAGCAGTTGGTCTAGAAACATCATTGGTGATACTTTCTTGAAGGCCCGAAAACTTGAGGATCTGATTAATCATTATGAAGACTCCTTCCTATATGCAATCTCTCAATCAAGAGGACATGATTATGCTCCATAGATACAAGGCTGAAGGTATTGTCCGTCATAAACAAATGGATGCCTTTTGTAGACAGAAGCTAACCTGAAGTGGGATTTGGAAGGCGATGATAATACCAAAATTTTCCATTCAATAGTTAGAGGTAGGAGAAGCAAACTTCATATCCAAAGAGAAGGAAATTGGATTCAAGGGGAGGATAATATTGGAACTGCAGCAGTGGATTTCTATCAGAACTTATTTGCTCAAGATAATTGCAGCATATATGGTTCTAGTCTTAATAATATCCCTCAGCTAGCCACTCAAGAAGTTAATGAGGCTCTGACGCAAGGAGGCAACTTTCGACATAAATCCTAATAACTCCCCAGGACCAGATAGATGTAGCGGCCTCTTCTTTCAGAAAGCTTGGGACATTGTTGGCAATGATTTGTTGGAGATGGTAAAGGCTGTTTTCAACGGAAAACAGCTCACTAGATTATTTACTAATATGTCTAATTGTCTCTAAAGTCTTGAATAATAGATTAGTTAAGATTATTCCTATATTGGTTTCTCCGAACCAAAGTGGCGAGCTATAGAGGAAAATGTACTGCTTGCTCAAGAAATTATCCATGATATAAAAAAGAATAACAAGGAGGCAATGTAGTTTTCAAAATTGACATGAACAAAGCTTATGATAGAATTTCATATGTGCTGTTATGAGAAAAATGGGCTTTAGAGAGGATTGGATCTTTAATATCTGGACTGGAACCTTCTGTCAAATATGTGGTACTCTGTTGTTATTAACGGAAAAAGACATGGTTTTTTCAAGTCTTATAGAAGGGTAAAACAAGGTGACCCTATCTCCCCCCCCCCCCTCACTTTTCATCATAGGCACAGTAAGATGCTCTCAATGGGAGGAAAAATTACTCTCATCAAACATGTTCTCAGCACAATACCAATCCGTCTACTCTCTATCTGTCAGCCATCAAAGACTATAATACTACATATAGAGAAGATTTTTGCAACTTTCTTTGGGGCAGCAATGAGGGAAGAAACAAATACCATTGGGTGGCCTGGAATAAAATGACTTTTCCTACTGAAGAAGGAGGTATAGGTGGTAGGTCCCTTCAGGACATCTCCGAGAGATTGGATGCAAAACTATGGTGGCAATCCAGATCCAGAAATTCTATTTTTATAGAAGGTTAAAACAAGGTGGCCCTTTCTCCCCCCCCCCCCTCACTTTTCATCATAGGCACAGTAAGATGCTCTCAATGGGAGGAAAAATTACTCTCATCAAACATGTTCTCAGCACAATACCAATCCGTCTACTCTCTATCTGTCAGCCATCAAAGACTATAATACTACATATAGAGAAGATTTTTGCAACTTTCTTTGGGGCAGCAATGAGGGAAGAAACAAATACCATTGGGTGGCCTGGAATAAAATGACTTTTCCTACTGAAGAAGGAGGTATAGGTGGTAGGTCCCTTCAGGACATCTCCGAGAGATTGGATGCAAAACTATGGTGGCAATCCAGATCCAGAAATTCTATTTGGTGTGAATTCCTTGAAGCCAAATATGCGAGGAGGGTCCATCCAGTTGTCAGGAAATGGAACTATAGCCAATCGCACTGTTGGAGAAGACTAATGAAAAGTAGAGACAGTTGATCACTGGAAGAGGGAAGGTTACTCAATATGGAAATGCTTCTACCTCTGTCAAAGGGAAGGTCTCTGATTATTTCCTCAATGGTAACTGGAACTGCACCAAGCTTAGAAATGATCTACCAGATGAGTTGGTCTCGCACATTCTTGGAATTACAATAAAACTTTCTAATCTTCCTGATCAACCTATCTGGAGAGAGACCACAGATGGAAAATTTTCACGTAAATCTGCTTGGAATGTTATAAGAGAGCATCAAAGTACCTCTCTATTTAGGCATAAGAATAGCCCTTTCAAGGTCGCTTTTTTCCTATGGAGACTTCTCAAACATAAGGTCACAGTGGACTCAAATATGGGAAGATTTGGCCTCAACATTCCTTCCAAATGTAGTTGTTGTACTATATCCCGACAGGAGGATGGAGAGCACTCGAATATGGATTCATGAAACTCAATTCTGATGGATGTTCAAAGGGCAATTCAGGACCTAGCGGGGGCTGTGGAGTCGTTAGAGATCAGTCAGGAATGTTTGTTCATGCATATGCTATATCTCTGGGCATCAAAACCAATAATATGGCATAGACTTTGGTCCTAAAAGCAGGGATAGAATGGTGCAATAGTAATGGAATGAAAAGGTTGGAAATAGAATGTGACTCCAAAATGTTGACGGAATGGATCTTAAGAATATGTCAACCTCTTTGGAGCATCTTGGAACTGATGGGAATTTGGTGAGTCTGTGTTTTTGTTTCCGTATATATATTTTTTTTAAATAATTTCTTCTTGGATGTTGTATGGGCATGATAGTAGTTGCATCATAGTTACAAAAAAAGTTACCTGTTCAATTATGATACATAGTAGAACCTGAAGAAAGAAATCCAGGCTATTAGTTTTCATGTGTTGTTACAATATCGCACCCTATATTGCTCGGACTCTTCAAAAATGTCAACAGGTGCATGTTAGATTGGAGTTGACATGATCCATGATCCGCCTATATTACTCTTAGGTGAACCAACTTAAGGACTAGACGTCAGTTCAAGCACTTCCATGGAAAAACAAAACAGAGAACCATAATTCAGTCAATATATCAGCCTAGCTATAGAATTCTTCAATATATTCCTAATCTCTAACTCCTTTCTCATGAATCATCATTCATTATGGCTCTCTTGAATTGCTCGAGGAAAAATCACCAGGATGGGATTTGAAGTACTAATTCAGGAGTACATAATTCTGTATGATAATATCAATAATGATTTGTGTCCTGTAAGTCCTTTTTCACTATCAGCATTTTCTCTGCTCCAAGTCCAGTGTTATGATTTGGGTCATTTGCTTCATAGATGCTAATGACATTACTGGAATTTAGACATTTTCTTTAAATGGATTTTCCGAGCTATAGCTGATGACTTCTACTTGCTCTCTTATAAGCTGATTTCACCAGTAACATACAAAGAGAAAAGCAAATCTGCAGTTTCACATGGCGATTGATATCGACATAACACATTATGAAAATCACATTTATAGCTTAGGGAATTGGGGTAAAGTGGAGTTCGCCTTGGAGAGTAGTACTTCAAGAAACAAATGAAAAACTTATCAAAGAATAGAACTTTTAGCCTATTTTGGAACTACACTGAGAGCAGGATATTGAAAATGAGACAAGTGATACTACATTTTTTCATTTTTGTCTACATACAAAATATTGCTTTCTGGCCACCCATAGTGAAACGTTTGGCTCCTCTACTCGAGTGTTAACATTCACTTTATCTATTTTAAAAACCAGTGGTTCGTCCCTTATGTAGGCGTTCTTATTCAAGATCTTCATGTTAACTGATAGACTATTGGCACGTCTGTTGTCAGTTCAAGGGAACAAAAATGCATATTTTCTTGCTCCGAGATCCAAATAGAAAGAGGTGAAGTCACAGCAGTGCATGGAAATGCATGATCGAAGTGCATGGAATATAAGATAATGTTTTCTTCATTTATTCAAAAGTCCATATAATTGCCTTTATTGTGTAATTTATACTTGTCAATTGTTTGTTGAGTTAAAGAGCCTTGGAGGTTTATACTTCGACCACTTAATTCTACTGAAGCAGGTTCAAGAATGTAATAATGCAACTAATTCGTTATGCAAATGTATGTATATAGTAAATAGTGTATTATGTTATATTTAGTCAACTTGATGGTGTTGCTTCCTATTCTTTAGGGTAACTCTACTAAATAATAAAAAGAAAAGAAATATAGCAGGTTTCCAGGTTATCATTGAAGCTACTTAGCAATTTGAGCACTAAGTTGATTTTAAAGGAGTTCTTAAGGACCTAAATAGTGGCAATCTTTGGCAGCACTGCTATATTTATATATAATGACATATCATATATAGTGTCATCGTCTTGTAGATTTACTAAAAGTCTTCGATAGAAATGAAGCACTATGGTATAATTAATAGTACCTGTTACTCATACCATATATAGAATGTGGGAAGCTTTGATTCGAAGGCAAACTATACCAGAGATAGAACATGGTTAGAAGAATTATACAAATAGGGTGCTATACTATATAAAAAGTAGCAATTTCTTTTACTTTGTTGAGGTATTTATCAGTCCAGCAAATATTGAGCGTCTTATCCCATTTAAAATAGTTCAATGGCAAAATCGACCATTTTCTCTTTAAAACATGACTAGTCTCTAGATAGTATGCACCCTGTATCAATGATAGTATTTATCTTGGGTCCTAGCAGGCAACAAGTTGTTTTATGAACATGCACTGAACAAGCTTGCAGATAGGGATGCTTACCAAATTGGAGTCGAAGAGTTGGAGAAAATAATTGAATGTTTGGAGTCTATCATGTATACTACGAGCAGAAAAGTGTTGTGGCTGATGGGCGCTAGATAATTTCCATGATAGTATTGATCTTGGGAAGATGGTAGCCAGCATTGTTAAGTGTCTCAAGGACTCAGAGACTATTACGTTGTAAGAGACATGTGTGTGGATACTGTGGGCTTCTAAAATGAGCAGTGTTGCAGGGGACAATGAAAATGGACTTTTTGTGGTGCTAGTGATCAGACCTATTTTTAAAGAGCAAAATAAGCAGGTTCAGCACGGTGCATGGTTGATCGAAATTCGAATGACCAATGAACTTTCTCAAGGAGGGAGATTTCCTGATCCAGCGACAACAAAATTAACATAAAGAAGTCCTGCCGTGGTTAATAAATGAAAATGATGAACAATGTGTGTACAAATTCTGAAAGTTATTACAAAGAGACTGATTCTAACAGTGTAAATTTCCAAATTTCAAACAGTCTCCTACACTATGTTCTGAATACAAAAGACCTAGTACTACACTCAAGTGCCACTGTCTTCTTTTGGAAGTACTTTCTTCCAAAACCAATGCAGCTTCCAGATCTCTGCTTCTGGCAGCTCGCCTTCCTTCTTTCCTATCTCTGGTAGGAACTTGTAAATTATGAATCCTACACAGATAACCACAAGAGCAAGGAAAGCGAATACCCACACATGCAAGGCACAAATGAGAGGCAACGTAGCAAAATTCATGACTAATGTCATGAAAAAAAATGTCGTTGCCTCGCAACATGCACCTAAAGATCGAATATCATCGGGGTATGATGCCTCTGTCCAATCCCGAGGGCTAGAAAGCAAAGAATAGCACCCTATGAGGAGGATGCTAGCGGCAATGGCAATGTAGTCTGACTGTTGCTTTAGATGGACTACTGGATTTGCTCCATGGAATACAAAAAACAAGGAAATCTGCATATATTGGAAGAAATCGGTCAATTAGATATATTTGACAAATGAGATTACTCTGACAAGGAAAATAAATAAACAAATACCTCGGAGACACGAATCCCTGCACATGCAAAAAGTAGAGTTCTTCGTCGCCCAAAGAATCTATAACTCAAAACTGCAAGTCCAGCCACTCCAGCTCGAATTGCACCACCAAGGAATGAAGCTAGAAATGCAGCATGGTACTTATATCCTATGGACTGTAAGAATAGAGGCCCGAAAAACATGATGGAGTCTAAGCCTAAGAGCCTCTGGAAAATTTGTGCCACTACATTAATTACCAAAACCGGTGAATGTAGGAGTTTCTGCCAAGGCTCTCCGTCTTCATTTTCAATCACGTGAGCTAATTGTTGAAGCTCTGCTTCTGCTCCAGATCTTCGTATCCTCTTCAGGACTACTTTTGCCTCCTCCACTCGGCCTTGCTTGATGAGAAATTGTGGTGTCTCCGGAAGCAGAACCGCTAGTAGAAATACTGGAAAGGAGAAAATGCCATATGCAAAAAGACTCCACCGCCATCCATCTATGTAATTGCCGGATGCAGCAAGATTTATTCCTTTCGCCACAGTGTTTCCACATATGAGCATGTAGAAGAAATCAAAGGACGCACAATCTTTGGCATTTCCTATACTAGTTTCGTGGCATATGATGGGAATTACCTGCACCAATATTAATTGAGTTCGTAAATTAAATATACATACTTATAGTAAGCATAAATGAATGTATACATAGGAACACCAACCTGATATAGGAACCCCACGCCACATCCCGTAACAGCTAACCCGGTGAATTCGATGATAATATTGGGAAACCAAGCTGTCAGTAGGCTTCCCAAAACTACTAATGCCGATCCACAAATAAGGACCGGCCTGCGGCCCCAAGAATGGGCCAATCTATATGAAGGCCATACAGATAGAAGAGCAGAAAGAGGAACTATATTCGCGAAGAGGAGTAGTAGGAAACTAGTAAAAGCACAAAAAATGTTTGTGGTGGCTTTTACTTGTCTTTTGTGAAGTCTTCGCGAGAACCTCAAGAGGAATCTTTCTACCCCAGTAAGGCCACCTGTACAATGATAATACAAAAAAAAATATTCAAATTTTAGAGGTATTATTAGTGAAGTAATTTATCTCTTGATCATGTTTTCTGTGTAAAGCTAAAGAACCTTAATCATTACAGTACCTAACCATTACATGAAGGGTTTCTGTTTCTAACATAACACTGCTATGTTATTTACAAGTTAACTATTTAATGAATCGTTCCCATACTGTTTAAGGGAAACAGGGATCTATATATTCATTGAGTCATGATAGGTACCAGGGCCGACTCAACAAGATTGGGGGCCTAAAGCAAAATTTAAGGGAGAGGTCTTAATATTTTATATTTTTTCATCATATATACTTTTATTTAAAATCTACTTTTCTAACTTTTTTAGATGCAAAATCATTAATTATTGTTTTATAATCGATTTGTTTTAATATTTCCTTTTCATTTGATAATATAGCTTAATCCATTCAATCTCTCTTGAGACATTGTTGATCTTAAACAAAATTTAATCAATTTTAGTTTCGAAAAACTTCTTTTGGCTGAGGCAACGATTAGAGAAACTGTTAACATAATTCTATAAGCAATATGTGTATTTGGAAAAGAATCAAGTCTTTGATTTGATTGCGCATTTTTATTAGATCATTATCTTTTACATGTATTATTTCTCTTAACACCTTCAATTCAAAAAATAAATCTAAACCATCAATAGCAGAATAACTATTATGTGTTAAAGTTCAAGATTAAAACAATGTTTTTTAAATTCTCATCATCTAGTGATCTCAATAATTTACCACTAAATAAGAAATCAAAAATATTTTTATATGGTTC
>NW_006239231.1:628096-653950 GCF_000226075.1 Solanum tuberosum
TATATATATATATATATATATATCTTAAGTAATCAACTCTAGTTTCAAGGGATTTTGTGATTTCGTTATCAATATTTTCATCAATTTTATTTTTTACGAAATTCAGGTTCTATATTGACTTCATATGCAATTTCCTAAGTAGAAATTATAGCACTCATAGTACATATAATTCTTTTTATAAAAAATAACATTCATAAGTAAAATAAAAAATAAAAAAATGGAGGCCCCCAAAAATATGGGGCCCCAAGCAATTGCTTTAGTGGCCTAGGGGTTAAGACGTCCCTGATAGGTACCTTCTAAAATCATCTCGAGCCTGAAATAAGCAAGGAATAGAGCATACTCTTATAGTTGGGGCTTGGGAATATCTGAAGTAATACAAAGGCTATATTGAAGCATTCTATGGATGATGGGCAATGAAGAAGCTTCAAATTTGTACCCTTTAAGTTCCTTCTACTAACTTATAGTTCCAATGGCTAGTTGTTTTATATCAATAATATAACCAGTTCAAAGAAAGGGTTATAGTAATATTTCTCTATACCTTAACACATTATTGATGTTGGTAAGTTACCTTCAAATTTTTCAACTCATTCTTTCCATTTTGGCCAGTAACTATGTTTTTCTTGTGGAACCTGAATTTGTAATTATCGAATATTCAGGTAATCTGTTGGATATCTTTGTTCCTAAATTCATAAACATACTAGAAGTTCTGAAGAGCATTTTGACAATCTAACTGCTTTTAAACAAATCATTCCCACTTTCGCTCTCTCCTTATTATCTGTTTGATTATTTTTTTCCGAGCAACTATTTGTAGCTAAGCAGCAAAGAGAACTAATGTTATTGGTCCACCAGCAGTACTGTTCAAACAATCTGCAAGTTGATGGTGAAGGACACTATTGAATGGGACACTGGTTGGTTGAGTCAATTACATTTTCAACATTCAAGATTTTCTTTCACTCACACTATTGCTCTCTCTTATGCTTGAGTTTTGCTCTCACACTTTTTTTTCAATTACTCACTTCTTTCTTGCTTTCTATTCTTACACACAGCTCAAATGGAATGACCTATCTAGCCTGCGTAGATATAATTTCACTTAGTTTCTATAATATTTCTAGAGGTCTTGTTTCAGTTCTTTGAATATCTTTCATTCTTCTATAAAATATCTTATAAGATATTGAGTTGATCATGACTTTTCAATATTACTCTGATGATTATATGCTTCAACACATTCAAAAGTTGTTAATGTAGCTCGGGGAGTTGGATTAGACAGCTTAAGGATAATTATTCCCCTTAATTATACATTCTTTCTATAAGGTATATATACAGATTCTCTTAGACAAACACTCCTGGAATTTAGACGATAGTGTTCACAGTCACAGCTGATGAGATTCTCATTTATAACTCAAAGCATCTATTGGCCTTTCCTTCATGGTAAAACTAGGCAGTACGCCTAAGGGGTATCTACGACAAATCTCTTTTGCGGAAAAGTCCTACAATTTACATCCTTAGATTGACACATGCAACACATATATTGTGAATCAGAGTAGATACATGAGTTCTATTTTTTAATTTGGATTTGGTATCAGTTGCAGACATGAATTACACAATTTTTCAATAACAAGGAAACATACCTGTGACACCAAAGGCACATCCAATGGTTAGCCCCCCAAATGTTGCCAGTAATCCAATGGCAACAACCATAATAAAGCGCGGCTGGCTCTTTATGTCACTGCAATTCAAGGAAAATTGTATATATTAATCAAAATGAGATACAAAGTTCATTGAAGCAGATCATTGATATACACTATACAATTCCTCATACTGGCACATCTGGCAAATACTATTGAAATATTAAGGGACAATCTGTTGAGTGTAACAGACAGTAAGTGTGCATTTTGTGATTTCTGTGGATACTCAGAAGGTAGTATAAGATGGAACATCTAGCATCAGCATATGCAGTTCAAAAGTGGAGACCATATCTCCCAATCCTCATACAACTAAGAACAAAATGGTAGCGGCATATTATAATAATAATGCTTCTGTTATTGGGAAATCAGGGACGGAACTTCCGAATTCCAATGGCAACTCACACCCAGATCTCACCAAAATTCATCCCGTTGCAACAGCTGAGATCGGCTAATGAAGTATACAGTAGCATACAAGATTATTTCCAAGATCCTAACAAAACGAATGCAGGGAATTATGAGTGATCTAGTGGATCCCAACCAAGCAGCATTTGTCCAGGGACGGATAATCACAGACAACATCATACTTGGGTATGAACTGGTTACAGGATATGGAAGGAAGCATCTCTCTCCTAGGTGTATGCTTAAGGTAGACATACAGAAAGCCTACGATAGCATTGAATGGATATTTATTGAGCAGATATTGGTGTAGCTCCATTTTCCAAGTAAATTTATCCATTGGGTCATGACCTGTATGAAAACAGTCTCTTACTCTCTATTGATTAATGGTAATCCATGTCCCGCCTTTAAAGCAAAAAAAGGACTAAGACAAGGCGATCCCATTTCTCCCTACCTATTTGTGCTAGTTATGGAGTACTTTAGCAGGAGCTTAAAGAAGATGGCCAAGAACACTAATTTCAAATTCCACCTCAAATGTGTCTAAACAGGGAGTATCTAACAGAGCACGTAACAACACTAGCTTTAAATTAGGATTTCAGTTTATTTAGGAATCAAGCCTTCAGTTAGGATTGCTCATGTAACTTAATCTGCTCCTATTTCCTAGAGTTAGCTTTGCACAATCTGTTTTGTTTGATGTGTATGTAAACTCCATTGGAGTCTCATTAATGGATATACTATTTTCAATCTGCTTCTCTGAACTTATACTATCCAACTTGGATTTGCCGATGATTTGTTTTTGTTTAGCAAAGGAGAGGCTGAATCTATATGTCAATTGAATAGGTGCTTTCAAGAGTTTTCAAAGGCATCTGGGCTCGTTGCTAATATTAATGAAAGTTGTGTGTATTTTGGGGGTGTCCACCCTATCAAACAGCAACAAATATTAGATATTCTTGGCTTCACACGAGGTGAGCTCCCTTTTAGATACCTTGGAGTACCACTGAGCTCTAAGAGGATATTTGCCAACCATTTTGGTGGAAATAATGATTGGAAGAATCACAAATTGGACTAACAAATTCCTATCCTATGCCGGGAGGGAGCAATTGATTGATTAAGAGTGTATATACAGCTCGGATTACAAACTTGTAGGAAGTCAAACAATCCTGTTTGAATAACCAGAAGCCGATTACCGAGTTACAGACACCTAAAAGTCCTAGGCCACACTACAATTATCAAGCACATGATATTTTAAGCAGTAAGTGCAGGATCATGGTGGTGAAGAATGTCACTTTAGAGATAGAGGCTGATCATCATTCATCACATCTCTTTAGGAGGTTGAAGCAAGAATTTTACAGCCAGGATGTCTCTATATATTCATCTATTAAGGAGTGTGATGTTTGTCAGAGGTACACATTTGAGAATGTGGTTGTTCCTGTCTTACTACAACCCTTACCTATTTCTAACAAAGTGTGGCAAGACATGTCCATAATTTCATTGAAGGCTTATCTAAAGTTGGGGGAATTTTAGTGATTAATAAGTAATTGTGGAAGGATTTCATAGAAGGCTGATGGATGTTCATAATACCTTCTTACACAATGATCTTGAATAAGATGCATATATGAAGATACCCATTACTAGTCCGGGAAAGGTGCGTAGGCATCGAAAATCCTTGTATGGGTTGAAACAAGCATCATGTTGTTGGTTTGCCAAATTGGCAACCGGCAATAGTCGTATTCTGATTATTTTCTATAAACCTTGCAACGAACAAATGTGCAAATTAATGTCCTTGTGTTGTGTGGTTCAAGACTATCTTCGCACATATTTCCACCGAAGGTAACATAATGTTACTCCACTACATTTTATGTTTCATCATCTTACAGTTATTATCTATTTTTTATTTATTTATTAGTCTTTTTTCTCTTATTGATATATTGTTTTGTTCAACTTTTTTCGTTTTATATGATATACTGACATGTGTATTTTAATGTTTTTATGTTAATTGATTTGATATTATAAATGTTTTCTTTTTAACTTTCATTCTTTATTTTAATCTCATTCTTTCAAGTAATTCTTATACTTTGCATGTCTGTTAATTAGTGAAAGATAGTTATACTATTAAATGATGTATTACTTAAATGTTGACTTAACAAAGTAGTATAATTAGAATTTCGGTTTATGCATTATTAGTTAAGCTTGGTGAGGATTAAAAATATACCTTTGACTCTGTAATGCTAGAACTCCACTGTTTCCTGTGTCTGAGGCCACAGAAATGATCTCACTAGCTTCGGGAAGTATTTCCTCCTACAACGTTTTCATATGAAAATTAATTCACTCTCATTAAAAAATGATAGACAAAATAAAATAATATAATTATAATATTCTTAACTTACTTCATTTGCTGATCTTGGCACATCAGAAGGCTGCGGGACAAAAATATCTTGAATAATATCCCTGTAACATAGATGATTAAGAGTTTAATTCAGGAAAACTTAGAGGACAAGCCCATAAAATTGTGAGATGGTTTTACGTTCAAAATTGAATTACGACAATGCGCTTCACTAATTTTTTTAATTAAAATCTCTTTTACTATCTTTTAAACTTAAATCAATAATGACAATTAAACTAGACCAACTACATGGTTAGATATTACAACTTATCATTTTCTACTTCTTAATGACTTTAATTGTTAAGCATTTTAGTTTCTAGTTTCTACCATTCAGCTCATTCATTCACAACCTTTCATGTACATAATTTCTCCCTTTATAAATTGGATAGAAAATGTTAGTCCACTATATTTTGTGTTTCATCATCTTATAGTTCTTATCTAATTTTTTTTATTTATTAGTCTTTTTTTCTCTTATTGATATATTGTTTTGTTCAACTCTTTTCGTTTTATATGATATACTGACATTTTTATTTTCATATTTGCTATAAGTTTGTGTTTTTCGGGTAATTAATAGAATATGTAATGTTTGATAGAGATATTTTATTTTTTATAGAGATTTTTGTTGCACCGTTCAATTATTTTTGTATATGCATTTTCACCATTAATTTGTTATTTTATCAGTTAAATATGTTATTTAACTCCTTATACAGAATAAAGTAGCAAGTTTATCATACCATATCAGCCATTAGTTTAGTATACCATTAGTTTATTATTGAAGATTTCAATGTAATTCCTTTAAAAATCTTATGAGCCACATTAACAATTTGAAAACGTTAAATTTTTAGCAAACAAAAAGGGTACAGCCTCTACAATTGCTATTTTATTATACTACATCCTCATAATATGTCTATATCATGTCTACTCTATTCTTAGTAAGATTTTTTAATGCTAAAAAATTAAATTATCAAAATGTCAATCAAAAGTTAAGTCGTTGAAAGATTGCTATGCATTGGGTTAATTAAAATAAAAATAATAATTTAAATATGCAATAGATACAATTGATATTGTTAGAAATATTTTTCAAATACTCACATTACTTATTCAGATTTCATATATATATATATATTCTAGTACACAATAAAATGTGTTGTGTGTGGTTGAGTTATTCAGATTCAAATACTCACATTACGATTCCTCTTTTGACAACCCTACTACGTCGGAGCAGATCCAACAGATTGAAGAGGGCGGGCTATCTGTTGGCCTAAACAAAGACCATGTTGTGACCAAGAAGGAATTAGCTCCACGCACTTCTGACAGAAAAGGGAAAACAAACAAATGAATCACTGAGGAAGAGATAAGAGATGGCTAGTGTGAGGGCTACTGGAGGTGGTGAAAAGAAGAAGTGAGGCCTGTATCCATCACTATTGATGTTTGAAAGACCTAGTTAGTTAATTCACATTTGCAATGTATTTTTGTTTTCAAGAAAGAGAGGACTTGTGATCAAAACTTCCATGTTTATGTTTCATCAAAAGTTCTCTGTTTGCGTGATTCTCAAAAATAGCATGTCATAATTATGCTCAACATATCAAAACAGCTGTACATATATGTTCAAATAGTCACAAATCTATTCCTAGTAGTCTACTAGTATGGACCAGGGGTCGACGAAAAATATTACTATTTATACATGATTAAAATTATTTTTTAGGTATGTATAATAGATGTTGAACCCCCTTTTACTAGTTCGTGTGTTTACTTCTCAGATTTTGAACCCCCTTATTAAAATTTCTGACTCCGCCACTGGTATGGACAGTGCAGAAACACTTCTTTTTTCTGTCCTCTTCATATTTCCGCTTATACATATTGTACATTAAATGACAACATTTTCTAAAGTTTTTATTTATATGTCATTATTTTAGATTTCATGTCCCTTAAAAAATTAGTTAAGTTTATTATTTAGTGTTCTCTTGAAGTCACATAAATTAATTTATTTTAATTATTTAAAAATCAATTAATATGAATTAATCATTTAGTTTTTTTTTGTTAAAAGGTAAAATAGGAAAAATAGTGTTATTTATGTATTGATTTTGTAAAATAACAAATATCAAGGACCATCTATTTTTAATAAGGACAACATACTAATAGAAACAAAGGGAACAAAAAAAAAATTACTATTGTTGCATGAATAAATGCATAGCTCCAAACGTAGAGTTTCGTCTTAATTAATTCCATGAGTAAGAAGAACTAAATTTCGTCAATTTCTTCCACTAACATTTCATATCTCTCTCACTCGTAATTATTAAATCTGAGAAAACATCTTAGAATTACTACTCATTTTGTTTCATATTAGTTGATCACTTTTTATTTTATACAATATTTAAAAAATTATGAATAAGAAGATAATTTTACTAATTCACCCTTTATAAAACTTATTGAAAATTTTATTAATAAATATGAACACTTTAAAAAAGAATTAACGGCAAAGATAATATAGAAAAAATAATTAATATATATTTTCTTGATTTAGTAGAGATGAAAAAAAAAACAAATTAAAAATCAAATAAATACACAGAAACATTAATATTCTTAATTCAAGACAGCATATGCATTTAATTTAATCTTAGTACAGAAGTCTCTTTCCTTTTTAGGAAACCTTAGTGCATTTAATGGTTGGAGTTCAAAAGATTTAATTTCCCAACAAAAATATGAATTTGGGTGAATTAGCAAATTATCTTCTTATTCATAATTGGAAATTAGTAAAACTATCTTCTTATACACAACAAAAGATTTAATTTCCTAACATTGTACATGTTGGATTTCAGTTTTTGCTTTGTTTTTGGATTTAGGATTTAGTTAGCGTTTGGTTATAAATTTTTAAATATTTTTTGGAAATTAAATTTGGGTGAAGTTTCAAATGTGTTTGATCATAATTTTTTAGAAATATATATTTTTATTTATTTTGAAAAACATGAAATATGACTTGTAACCATATTTTCTACAAGCTATCAAAAAAATTTATAAGTTTGACACAAAATTACCATTTTTACATTAAAATGGACAGCATATTATTCTAAAATTACAATATGATATTTTAATAAAAACTACTAATAACAGAGTAATTATTAGCTACTACAATTAATCAAATTACAATTAATTAAGGAGATCCATAAGTGAAGAAGAAAAATTACAACATACGTAGTACCAACTATTGCTTAATATATCTTACAAATAATCTTTTCACGACAAGCATGTATTTCTAAATCAAATAACTGAAAAGGCAAGATAAAGTTAGTTGGGGTAAATAATATATGAAAATTTTCTTATAAAACTAAAAAGAGCAAAAACAAGTTTTTAGCATATTTTGGAATTTTGGGATTTGTTTTTCAAATATCTTAAAAACTAGACAAATAGATTTTGCCAAATAATTCCAAAATCTATAATCAAATGGTTCCTTAGAAATTTTGATTTATAGATCCGATCCGATTCGACCCAATCTAACCCTAACCTATAATCTAAATTAACCCTATCTACTCTATGAAAATATTTGGCCCCTCATTTTATAAAATTGTGTCATCTTCTTTCTCCTTTTCTTAGGCAAAGTCTATAAAGGAAAACAAAATTTAACGGCATTATAAAGATTCATTTTACTATTCATCCAAATAATGAAAGTCTCTTGTTTAAGTTTTAACCAAATACAACCTCATCGTGTGAACTTTCAATTAATTTGACATGTTGGTGATTTTTTTTACTACAAACGTGATTCTCAATGAGGTTGATTTGGGTTATGGGTTAGAGTTGGGTTGGACCGGATCAGGTCGTGATTTATTGTTATATGAATTGAGAAAAAAATATTATGTGAACTAAATAAAATGTCATGTCATATTTTGGTGGTCGAATATTAATAGGGTGATTATGAAGAATTACAGACAAAATTGGATGATCTTGTTAAAAAAAAATATAACTTTATTGGATAATTAGTGAAAGATAGCCAGAAATGGTTCTCTTGTTACAGCTCCATCTAATTACTGGTTGCTAAAATTGGTTTTATAAAAAAAAAACTGATTGAATTGATTTTATCATATACATAGACATAATTATGATAAATTAAATAAGCACAGGCTATATATATATATAGTAGATATTAGGTGCCGCGCTATATTACTTCCTCCGTCTCATTTTATGTGAGGTAGTTTGACTCGGCACAGAGTTTAAGAAAGAAAGGAAGACTTTTAAAACTTGTGGTCCAAAATGAATGATATAAATTTGTATGACTGTAAATTATTTCATTAATGGTAAAATAGACATTTTATAGTCAAATTGTTACTTAATATAGAAATGTGACATTCTTTTTGGGACTGACTAAAAAGGAAAGTAAGTTACATAAATTAGGAGTAGATCTTTGTTTCAATTTATGTGACACCAATGAAATTTGGAGAGTTCATATAATTTTTTGTATGTGATTTTGTTAAATATATTTTGAAGTTGTTAATTTATTGTGATTTATAGCACTTCTTATATCATTATTAGTTAATTCAACTATCATCAATCAGAATTAATTTATTTTTAAAAAAATTATATCAAAAAAAAGATCACCAATGAGTAAGTGAGAGCATACCTATAAATATTCTAAAATCACTCGTTCTTCAATTTCTTTTAGAAATATTTTGTACTTGGTGTTGCACTTATTCTTGAAATTTAAGTTAAAAATTTTTAAAAAAACAACCAAAAATATATATAAATCAAGAAAAGAAGACTATAATTAAAATGGAGTTCAATTTTTTAATCATATTAGCAATCAAGAGAAAAAAAGGCTAAAACTTGAATTGTTATTAATTTACATATTTCTATTTGATTTTTGGAAAATAAAAATTTAAGACTATTAAAAAAAAAAGGTAAAATACTTATTATGAGGAAAAGGGTGGAATTTGAAAAAAATAAGGTGAGAGAGTGTGTGGTGTTAAAATGGAGCTCACAAATCCAAGTGTCAAAAATTGAATTGAGCCTCACACAACTATTGTTGATTGGGTCTCAACCATATTAAAAAATTTTGAAAAAATGCAAATGGTTTTTATGTCCAACAAAAAGGAAGTACATTTATTAAGCAGGCAAGTCAATCATTTTTCAAGTTTGAAAAGTACAAAATACCATAAAACAACCTTCTATTTTGATTTATTTACGCAAGTACCTTCGTCGTCCGGCCCATGTGGAGGCTATTAACTGATTTCGTAAATCGTAGTATTGAGGTACTCAACACTTATATATATATATATATATATAAGAGTATTTTTGAGCTATTTAGAAATAATAGAGATATTTTTGAACTAAACTATTAATATTTAATAACATGGATTTTAGATCAAACTATTCACAGAGTACATTTTTATTCCATTTCATATAATTTAAAGACATTTTCGACTCTTAAACTATTACTATATTAGATGATATTATAACATTTCAAATACTAATAAATGGTAAAATATAAGGGATAAGGCACAAGTATCACCTAGACTATGACCGAAATCTCAAAGACACATTTTAACTAAACTAAGGTCCTATTACCCCCTCCCCCAAACTTTTTTTTTTTTATAATTTTATACACATTTTGATTGAAGGTGGAACGGATTTCTCTCCAATCTCCTTTCGCCGATACGTGACATATTTCGTGACTCCACGCAGTTGAGATCCGTGAAAAATATCTAAATATCACGTAAACCAAAAAGGTGTAAAAAAAGAATTCAAGAGAGTAATTAAACCTTAACTTAATTAAAATGTATTTCTAAAATTTCAATCGTAATATAATAATTCTTGTGTCTTATCCCAAAATATAATTAAAAACCCCTTCTACTCCATTTGGTACGGTTTTTGCAATAAAAAGTACAGCCCAAAAAAAATAATCTATTTAGCAGTAGTCTGCATAATCTATCCCTTTTTAAGGAAACTAGGGTCATTTATTCATCAGACAAGGACCTGCTACAAGATCTCCTCATAATTTCTTTTAACTTCACCATACACTATTTTACTCCAACCGTTTTTAAATACTTATTATTCTTATTAAAAATAGATGATCTATAATATTATTATTTTTTAAATAATCAAGACGTAGTTAGTTAGTTATTACTTTATTAAAAATAAATGATTTATAATATTTATTATTTTAAATAATCAAGGCATAATTAGTTACATTTATTTACTATTTTTACCCTTAATAATAAATACAGAGAAATATTAATATGGTACAAAAGAAAAAAGTCTTAAATTGATAAAAGTAATAAATTTATCAACTTTATTATTTTCCTTTTGTTCATATTAATTAGCCTCTTGAATTATTATTTTTAATCTTTAAAATTTATTTAAACTTTCAAAACATATTAATTATAAGGGTAAAATGGAAAAAAAAATTAATTCTATTCTGATTTAGTAAGTCATCAACTAATATGAGAAAAATATTTTTAGTAAGATGTCCATCTAATATGGGACAGAGGTAGTAATTATTATGTTAGAGAAAACACTTTAGAATTACTACTTCCTTCGTCTCATATTAGTTGATCACTTTTTATTTTGCATGGTGCTTAAGAAATCATAAATAAGAAGACAGACCAATTTTAATCAATATAATACATAAAATATGTCATTTAACTTGGTATCAATTGACATATTTATGTCTTTCTACTTTGAGTATGCACAAGTATGCACTTAAGATATCCAAAAATTAAACAAGTATACACACGCATTCTATGTGGCGTCCTTGCGTGGCAATTCACGGCATACATGTATTATGCCACATAGGATGCGTGTGTCTACTTGTTCAACTTTTAAATAATTTAAGTGTTTACTTGTGCATACCCAAAGTTAAATGACATAAAATTGGAATAAAATTTAAGAGCAAATTTATGTATTATGTCAAATATAAAATAGATAACTTGGTATGAAACACTGAATATAAAATGTTGAAGAAATACAATTCATCATGAAATCATTCTTGTATTTCCTTATTAAGAAGAGATAATGGAATATATTGGTCTTGTTATAAGAATCAAAGTTGAACCTTTGAGTTACATACATTTCAATTTCATGATATTCTTATAGTGAATAACTGACTCTACCAGTTTTAATAGATCAATGTTGACTTATACTTAATCCTATATGAACCTCTCAGTGATATTTCTAATTTTATATCCATGCAATAATTAATTTGTCATTTTATATAATTTTCTATTATTTGTATTCAATTATACTCTATCATGAATTCGTGTTATATAGTACTCCCTCTGTCCCAATTTATGTGACACATTTCGCTTTTCGAGAGTCAAACAGTTTGAGTTTGACCGAGAATTTGCTCATGAAATCTTCAAATTTTTTAAAATGAAATTTATATATTTATAAACTACATAAAAAGTACTATAAGTCACAATAATTGATAATTCAAAATATTTAAAAGATGTATGAAAATTTACGGTCAAAGATAAACTTGTTTGAATCTCGAAATCCGAACTATATCATATAAATTGGGACAGAGGGAGTATATCATAAGATTTGAAAATTGAAGGTGGATTATTTGATTTATAATTTGGGGCTAGGTTATTTGATTTATAAATTGTGTGTCCTTTCATTAAAATTAGGAGTATAATGTGCCAAAGTATAAGTTGGGGTATATTTGAACCAAAACTATAACAAAAGGTATATATAAACTATTTTTAATAGTACGGAGCTATGTTTAACCCTTTTCTTTTTAAGAAATAAAAAGATTAATTGAATGATTACTTTTA
Source organism: Solanum tuberosum (assembly GCF_000226075.1). NCBI lineage: Eukaryota > Viridiplantae > Streptophyta > Magnoliopsida > Solanales > Solanaceae > Solanum > Solanum tuberosum. The sequence continues at coordinate 640,324 of NW_006239231.1, forward strand.
ATTGATTTTTTCACAATAAAATATTAAGTAGGGCCTCAAAAAGGTGAAATAATGATGATGCTATTAAATGATTGTCACATAAAAAAAAGGAAATATGTTATTTTTATAAACAGACTAATAAGGGCATCTCCAATCCTACACTTTATTTTACTCTCCAAATATATAGTTCTCTATTTTTTCAGATAACCAACTCCAATTTAATTCTCTATTTACTCTTTCAAAAGAATCTTTTTTTCTCTCTTCAATATTATATTATTATTTCTATTTCATTTTTATTTTCTTATTTCATAATATAAGTTTTTTATTTCTTTTTTCCAAATAATTACTTTATATAATTTTCATCTGATATAAAATTTTATTTTTTCAAATTTTTTATTCAGTATAAAATTATATTTTATTCTAAATTTTTAAATAACATAAATTGCAATATATTGTACTTTATCTTTTATTTAAATTATTATGTTATGTATTGTATTGTTATCTTGTATTTAAATTATCATATTATGTATTGTATTTTTCAATTAAATTTTTCATCTTATCATTTTAATTTTGTGTATTCTTTATAGTGACAATTAATAATAAAATCAAATCATATTATTGACGAAAATTAGAAAAAATTAAAATACTATTAATTCAAGATTAAAGTATATTTTTTAAAATATTATATTACATTTAAAAAGAATTATGAATATTAGATATTTAATTAATGACATTATATGTAAAATAATATGTTAATTAGAAAGTAATAGAAATAATGATAAAATATTGAAAAAGTGAAATTGAGAGTGTGAATAGTAATTCTCCAAATTTGGAGAACTACTATTCAACTCTCTAAATTTGAAGAATAGAGAGTGATTTGGAGTGCCCATTCACTATTTTACTCTCCAAATATAAAGAATGGAGAGTAAAATAGAGGTGGATTGGAGATGGTCTTAAGGAAGTGATAGCACATAAATTGCAACAAATGAGGTAGTAATTAATTGTATTTTATTTTTGTAAATTGACAAATAATTTGAGATATTATTTATTTTGTGGTAATGTGGTCAACTAATATGAGACGGACTGAAAATAATTTGATAGAACCACATTTTTCTTGTTAACTATTTTCTCAATCTATTTTTACTTGTCTACTATATTACAAAAATAAATGTGTATAATTACTTGTCTACTTTGAAAAAATAATAATTTATCACTCAATTACTAATTTACTTTTATTATTAACTTTAGTTATTTTTGAATTTATTATATTTAAAAGGTGATATTATTAAAAAAAAATTAATTAGTATGGAAAACAAAAACTGAACCGCGAAGGATTTATATCAGAACCAATTGTAAGTTCAACGCCTTTTAGAGAATGCTACTTTTTTTTTCTTTTCAGTTTTACAGACTACTACTATAGCATGGATTTGGATTATATAATTGTCTCAGTCAAAGCTATGTGTTACTCCATAAAAGCAAAGGTCAAAAGTAATGTTGAAAAAATGAGTCAACAAGTTCAGTAACGTGTATATCTTTACTTAGGATAGATGTGTACGTAATTAAATGAATATAACATGCTTTTGGTCAAATAATGAAAATATATGCTAACAATTCCATATGATTTAACAACTTCCTCCATGTTATTTGTAGGATGACATAGAATTTACTTATATTCAAAAAAATGTTGTTAGGTATATGCATAACATGTATTTTTACTCTTGGAATTAAGTAACCAGTACAATATTATGGAAGACTAAAGTTGGAAATGCCACAAGTCACACACTCGAATATATGAAAGAAGGTTAATATCGAGAGAATTTCATATCTAAAATTTGAGACTGTTTTGAGGTAATTTTGAGTTGTTCGAGATTGAAGTCAATGTATACTTGTGTACAGTTGATGTATACTTCATGTATAGTTGAGTTATATTTAGCTTTTTGAGTGTATAATAATATATAGTCAGTGTATACCTCATATATAGATATGCTATATTGTATAGTCGATGTATACTTTCTATGACTTTTGAGAGTTCGGAACCTAAATAAACCACAAAAAAATAAAAGTGACCAAAATAAGCCACTATTCTAGTAAGTAACTAAAATAGGCTTAGTGGAAGAATTTTTTTTGTTTTATGCAATATTCCAAACGTTTTCCGTTAGTCTCAATGTCTCATAACGTGTATATTTTAATATATATCGGAACTATTTTTTACACTTTATAAAGTGGAAGTTTTTCTTACACTTTATAAAGTGGAAGAAAAAATTATGTTTTATAAAGAGGAATATTTTTCACGTTTTGCATTAAATTGTATCTCTTTATGAAGCTTTTGCTGTGTTTGTCATACAATTATATTGATTTAACATATCATAAAAACGGAAAAAAATATTACATTATGTTTTTTTATTTTTTTTATTTTGAAAACTCCTCCAAGCTTTATTTAAGGACGTTCAAACATTGCCCTTCAACATCTTTAGTCTTCTATTTTTCTTCATTTCAATCACAAAAAGATGTCTTCTGAACCAAAAGTTAGAGTTTCGATTTATTGGGATGGCAAAATTATACATGACGGAAATACCGTTTATTATAAGTGTCATTCTAAATACAATGCAAAATATTAAATTAATGTCCGATATCATAAATTTCTTTCATCAATTTATAAAAGAATGGGTATAAATAGTACTGATTATAATTTGATTATAGTCGTAAAATACCTCACTTCATTTTTATCACAAAGACAAGTAAATTTTGGAGAGTGAATTATCTATAATGACGAATCGTTGACCGACTTTTTGAGGGTTCAAAATGACTACATAGATCAAATCAAGTTAACAATACTTGAAATCTATGTTAGGAAGGAGCCTAAAACTTGTCAACAACGTTCTCCTATAACAATACTTGAAAAATATTCCTCTTTGTAAAACAAATTATTTTCTTCCACTTTATAAAGTGTAAGAAAAATTTCCACTTTACAAAGTGTAAAAAGTAGTTCCGTTATATATTAAAATATACACGTAATAAGACTAACGAAAAATGTTTGGAATATTGCATAAAACATAATTTTTTCTTCCACTAAGCCTAGTTTAGTTACTTACTAGAATAGTGACTTATTTTGGTCACTTTTATCTTTTTGTGGCTTATTTAGGTTTCGAACTCGATTTTTGGCAAGTTATATTGTACTGTCATTATATACTTCCTATGAGTTTTGGCTATTTTTTATGTAAATAAAACATAGTTATATTTGTTGTAAACTAATTATTTTATTGTATATATTTGAAACTAGCCGTTTGAAATATAAGTTGAGTCAGGTCAGGTTTTTACATTTTTTCCCTTTGCTAAGGTTAAAAAAAAACTCTTATTTATTTCTCAAGTGTTAATTATTCTTGAAAATGACAAACACTCTAAATTAAAAATCATACATTAAATAACAAATATAAATTTAGAATGTTTGTAATTCTAATCTCTTAAGATACTAAACTCTAAATTAGCAATTATACCTATTCAGTAGATTTATTAATATAAATAAAGAGTTTGAACTAAAGCTATCAAATAAAATTAAACTCATAATTAATTAGCTAACTTCACCTTTGATTAAGATTGGAGAAGATAAAATATAATAGGGACATTAATTCATATTGGTTTAAGGACAATTTTTTTTATTTAAACTTGCCAATGAAGTTATACCAAGCCAATTAACCCGACCTCCTAAAATTTTTTTATATTCATATTTTTTTGTTCAAATTTATCTGAAATACTATAAACAAAATGACAGATCCGTGCAATAAAATAAAAAATAAGACTAGCTCTTGCACCAGTGCTTTTGGTTCTATAATTTGAAAGCTTCATAACTCAATCTTAAACACCATAGCTAGAAGAGAGGAAGAAGAGAGAGTTGTATTGATTGTATAATATGACTTCATACAATGTATCTGTACAGAGTGTGTATTTATACTACAAATATATGCAGTAACTAACTCATGCTAACAAGGCATCTTTCTAACTAACTTTCTTACTCATTGGTTAACTAACTCAACCATATAGCTTGTTAACTATTTACACTGGTTAACGCTCCTCCTCAAGCTTATGGTTGAAATACATTTGTCATTCCAAGTCTACTCATTAACAAGTTGTGTTGTTCCTTTCCCAGCCCTTTAGTCAGTAAATCAACTAGTTGATGTTTGGTGTTGATGTGTTCTGTTTTCAGCATTCCTTGACAAATTCTTTCCCTCACAAAATGACAATCAATATCTATGTGTTTGGTTCTTTCATGGAATATTGGATTTGTAGCTATTTGAATAGCTGCTTTACTGTCACATATCATATGTACAGGTCGATTTATGCACACTCCCAACTCCTTGTATAGACCCAACAACCAAGTAATTTCTGCTGCACAAGTGGCCATGCTTCTGAACTCTGCCTCAGCTGAGCTTCTTGACATTGTTTCTTGCTTCTTGGATTTCCAAGACACTATAGCATCTCCAAACTTTACCAAATATCCTGTGACTGACCTCCTGGTCTCCACACATGCTCCCCAATCAGAATCACAGTAAGCAGTTAGTTGTGTAGTCTGTTTGGCTGGCATTAACAGTCCTGAACCAGGAGCCTCTTTGATGTATCTCACCACTCTTAGAGCAGCCTCCATATGGGACTGTTTAGGTTGGTGCATGAACTGGCTTAACACTTGTACAGTGAAGGCAAGGTCTGGTCTTGTCATAGTGAGGTAGAGTAGCCTTCCTACTAGTCTTTGATACTCTGCAGGATTTTTAAGGAGGTCATCACTTTTAGCCCCTGTGTTATCCACATGCTCATCATACTTAACAGAAGTGAGTTTCTGATTCATTTCTAGTGGTGTATAGGCAGGTTTGGCTCCTCCTAGACCAGACTCAGAAATGAGCTCCAAAGCATACTTCCTTTGTGTCATCAAAATACCCCTGCTGGATCTAGAGAACTCAATACCTAGGAAGAATTTTAGTTCTCCTAGATCCTTCATTTTGAAGTTGTTTTGGATTTCCTTCCTAGTTCTGCATAACTGTTGAGGACTGCTACCAGTGATTAGAAGATCATCGACATATACTAGTACTATAACAATGTCACCATGATCATGTTTAGTAAATAGTGAGTAGTCAAAATGACTCTGCGTGAACCCCATTTGCACCAATGCCTCAGTAAGTTTCAAGTTCCATTGCCTAGGAGCTTGTTTTAGACCATACAATGATTTATGTAGTTTGCACACCTTCCTACACTCCCCTTTGTGGGCAAAACCACTAGGAATCTCCATATAGACCTCCTCATTTAGATCACCATTAAGAAACGCATTGTGTACATCCATCTGATAAATGTACCAACCTTTAGAAGCAGCCAAAGCAACCATAGACCTCACATTTACCATTTTTGCTACTGGACTGAAGGTCTTACCATAATCAAGACCCTCCCTCTGACTGAACCTCTTAGCAACAAGTCTTGCCTTGAATCTTTCAACTTCTCCTGAAGCTAAGAATTTGATCTTATAGATCCACCTACATCCAATAGGTATTTTACCAGAAGGGAGGTCAACTATGCTCCAAGTATTATTAGCTTCTAGAGCTGCAATCTCCAAATCCATAGCTTTTACCAAAGCAGGATTAGCAACAGCCTCTTTGAATGATGTAGGCTCAGAGATGGAGGAATAAGCATGCAGAGCATGTCTATAAGATGAAGATAAATGTGAGTAAGTGAGATGATCTGCTAGAGGATAAAGACAAGTATTGGTTGTTTTCTTAGTTACAAAATCTTGTAACCAAAGAGGTGGTCTACGTGGTCTGCCTGATCTGCTTGAAGAGACAGCAGGAACCTGAGACTGAATAACTGGGATATGAGCTGTTGTAGGGAGTGGGATTGGAATATGTTGTGAGGATGCTTCAGGAGTTTCTATGAGAGGCTTAGAAGAAGGTACTACAGATGCAGATGAACCCACATCAATAGGTGATGTAATATCAAGGACTGGAAAGATAGGTTCTGAGGAAGTTTGCATGTGCTTAAAGGGAAATAATTCTTCATGAAACACCACATGTCTGTTTACAAAGAAACTAAGAGCATGAATGTCATATAAGATATACCCTTTTTGTGTGGATAAATAACCCATGAACACTGCAGGAATGGCCCTGGATGAGAATTTATCAACTGGTTTAAGGGTAGCAGCATAGCACAGACACCCAAAAATCTTTAAGTGGGATAAGGATGGGGAATGATGATAGAGTTTTTCATATGGAGACTTGTATGAGAGGACTCTAGAAGGGAGCCTATTTAGGATATACACAGCAGTGGAGATACAGTGACCCCAGAACTTGAGGGGTAATGAAGCTTGAAACCTGAGTGATCTGGCTATGGCAAGGATTGTTCTATGCTTCCTTTCAGCTACACCATTTTGTTGTGGTGTATAAACACAAGTACTCTGATGGGCAATGCCAAGATCACTTAGTAATGTCTGAACCTCACCACTGAAGAATTCACAGCCATTATCAGTTCTCAGAGTTTTCACAGTGGTGGAGAATACATTCTGAACTTGCCTCAGAAAGTGTTTGAGCACCACTACAGTGTCAGCTTTAGATGCAATTAGAAACACCCAAGTATATCTGCTAAAATCATCCACAATTGTCACAAAAAACCTCTTGCCATTATACGTAGGAACTCTGTAAGGTCCCCACAGATCACAATGCAACAATTCAAATACATGTTTTGTCATATGAGTGCTTAAAGGAAAAGGAAGTTTAGTATGTCTAGCTAGAGGACAAACAGTACAGGGAATTTGATCAGTACTCTTTAAAGTCTTGAGACACTCAAGCCTCTTTATTACATCAATAGGTGCATGACCAAGTCTTTTGTGCCATACACTACTAGACTCAGACTGAGTAACAGAATTGATAGATTTCGGTAACTGAACATGTTTACTACTATTGACCAGCTTATCTGGAGCTTGACTTGGTCCCTCTTGTAGTATGTATAAGCCATGTTCCTCTTTACCAATCCCCTTCACCAGACCAGTGGAGAGGTCCTGGAAAAGACAAAAGTCAGGAAAAAAACAAACCATACACTGTAACTCTCTTGTGATCTTTGATACTGACAACAAGTTAAACTTGAAGTCTGGGAGAAATAACACATTGGATATAGACTGATTAGCTAACACACAAGTGCTCCCAATGTGAGAAACTGCTGCAACTTTACCATTTGGTAAATGTACCTTACTGTCTCCTTGAGCATGGACTTCCCTAACTCTATCTAGGAGACCAAGGTCAGATGTGATATGATGAGAGGCTCCAGTATCAATTATCCATTGTTTATTGGCATAATTACAGGATAAAGTAATAGGAGCCAAATCTGCATCATCAGTAGTGGCAATATTTGCAGAAGGCTGAACTGTTGTGTTCTCATCACCAGGTCTGGAAAGCAATTGGAGAATCTATTGATACTGAGCAGAAGTGAAAAAAGCTCCAGTGTGTGGACCTGCTCCTGAAATATTTTTTCCTTTGTTGCTACATCCTATGGTCTCTTGTCCAAGATTAGGGGGAAGATCCACCTGATTAGCATACATCCCAGTGTTCAGAGGTTTCCTCTTGGACTTGAAATCTGTAGGGTATCCAACTATTTTGTAGCACTGCTCCCTAGAATGTCCCTTGCACCCACAATGTTCACATTGTATAAAATTCTTTCTAGTCTTGTAGCTTCCTCCTGAGGAACTAGCACTGTTGTTGTATCCTCCACCATGATCACCAGCTCCTGAGAATGAACTGGTGGAGTGGACTTTTGATGATCCTGCTCCATTATTGTAAGTGTGATTTCTCTGAGTGTACATTGTTGTGCCTTCTAGAACTCCTGAAGCACTCGAACTATTGCTTGCCAGACTTCTCTGACTCTCTTGATCAATCAGCATTGCATAGGCTTTATTTAGTGAAGGAATTGGACTCATCATTAAGATCTGGCTTCTAGGAGGGGAATATGACTCATTTAGCCCCATTAGAAACTGTAGAAGCCTTTGATAGTCACAGTGTTCACCAAATTTTTTGGACTCCGGACATGGACAACTTGGACATGGCATGATAGCATCATACTCATCCCAGAGGTCTCTTAGTTTTGAGTGATAGTCAGCAATTGACATTGTACCCTGAGTGAGAGAGTGAATCTCTCTATGTAACTGAAATATTCTGGATCCATTCACAGTGTCAAACCTTTCTCTCAGATCTAGCCACACCTTTCTAGCATCAGATGCATACACTACAGAACTCAGAAGACCAGGTCTTACTGCATTCATAATCCAGCTTAAAACTACTGCATTACACTTTTCCCACTGGTCATGTAGTTCAGACTCAAACATAGACTTAATGAATCTTCCATCTACAAAACCTAGTTTACTTCGACCTACTAGACCAATTCGAAATGACCTACTCCACAATGCATAGTTTTCTGATCCTGTTAATTGTAGAGAGATTAGAGAACTACCTGGAGTTTCTGTATGTTGAAGAAACAGCGGATGATTGTGATCAATGGCCGGAAATGTGGTTGTGCGAGCACTTCCAGTACTGGTGGCTTGAATCTCAGCTCCTTCCATTGTACCTCCAGTCATGAGATCCTAAATCTTTCTTCTGATTCACCTATTTTTGGAGAGGTGAGATCGAAGTTCCTAGGTATTCTCTATGATCGTGGGCTTTGATACCATGAAAGCTTCATAACTCAATCTTAAACACCATAGCTAGAAGAGAGGAAGAAGAGAGAGTTGTATTGATTGTATAATATGACTTCATACAATGTATCTGTACAGAGTGTGTATTTATACTACAAATATATGCAGTAACTAACTCATGCTAACAAGGCATCTTTCTAACTAACTTTCTTACTCATTGGTTAACTAACTCAACCATATAGCTTGTTAACTATTTACACTGGTTAACATAATTTTTCACATAATAGGTTCTTCTCATGCCCAACGTCCAGCTAAAACTCCAAGGTCTTAAGTTAGGGGAATCAGCTTTATAACATGTAATAAAGATAAATATATTTGTTGTAAACTAATTACTTTATTGTCTATATTTGAAACTGGCCCTTCGAAATATAAGTTGGGTCAGGTCAAGTCTATATATTTTTTACTTTGCTAATTTTTTTAAAAACTAACTCTTAGTTATTTCCTAAATGTTAATGATTCTTGAAAATGACAAACACTCTAAATTAAATTAAAGATCATACCTTAAAAGGAAAGTTCAAAATTTAGAATGTTTGTAATTCTAATCTCTTAAGATACTAGTTTCTAAATTAATAAAATTATACATATTCACTAAATTTATTAATATAAATAAAAAAATTGAATTAACGCTATCAAATTTAATTGAACTCATAATTGATTAACTAACTTCACCTCTTAATATGATTGGAGAAGATATAATAATATAATAGGGACATTAATTCATAGAGGTTTAAGGATAATTTTTTATTTAAACTTGCCAATGAAGTCAGACCAAGCTAACCCGACTTCCTAAAATTGAGGCCTTACACTAATCTCGGACCAAACTCACATTTAGGCGTTAGCAGGGGCCAATTGGGAGTGAAAAGTGGAATCTTATCATCCTCTAACACCTCCTTGTGTATTGTAATGTTAGTTTAAATATAATATTTATTTTGATTGTTACTTAAATTCTATTGTATCGTATTGTTTCGTTTAAACTCATCGTTAGCTAACAACGAAACGAAAATACCTATTTTATATAACAGCCTATTTTGTGTGGTCTCATTGTTACCTTCATATGTTTCTTCTTATTTTTCTTTTTTATTATTTGATAAATATATTTATCTTTTATCCTACATTTTCAATTTTTCATAGTAGCTTTATCTCTTACCCAACTTTTCTTGTAGGTTTATCATTCAAATTACGAGTGTGTGACATTATGTAACGATAGAGAACGATACAATCTATCCAAACATTATATTCATTAAAACAATACAGTACCATACAATATAATACATTATGAAATAACACATAACAACCATCCAAACAAAGTTTTGTGCATCCACATTAATTTCCAAAATTGGTGAGCTTAGCAACCCTTTCTTGACTGGTGAGTGGAACAATGATATAAATTAGTTAGTCCTAATACATGTTATCTGATTTTTGGCACAAGAACCGTAAAACATCTTGGTGCTTTGCTTCTATCACGGTTTCAACTGAAAATGATAACGACGAGTTTGGTATGATTTTATTTAGTATAGTGGGTCGTGTTTGGGTTAAAAAAGAGAATCACACAATTTCAATTGAAATTGGATATTTGTGCAAATTTGGGGGTTTTCGTCATAGAGGTACATGTGATGAGTTCGCAAACATGGGTGTAAATGACCGTATGGTATAACAGAGGGTAAAATTAGCTATTAAATAAATGTTGAGGGGTAATTTTGTCCCTGCACTCTTCATTATTTGACAAATGCTTAATGCAACTATCGACATTTTACCCATGTTAAATTTCACTTATTTGACATACGTGGAACCAAATTATAAGCAGAAAAACATAGCTTAAACACCATCAAAGCATAGACATTGAAATTCCAAACACGTTGATAAGTTTTTGGGAAATTTCAAAAAATACCCTCAGCATAAAGCAAATACATTTATAAAGAGGTACCTGAATCTTAGCCTCTTATTAGTATACCAAATGAATTGCTTATTCGAAAAAGGGCCACTTCATGGTTCAGTTTCCAGGAGAATTACTTGATTTACGAAGAAAAAACTAACGCAATCATACTCATCATTTAAATACTTTATCAATTGAGACACTACAGTTTATATGTATTACTGATGAATGTTTTTCTACTCACAAAGATATGGAGAAGGTAGTCTAAAAACTTCTGCCCAAAAAAAGTGATAAAAGCCGACAACCAAAGGTTGGGCGAAGGTAGAAAGGAAAAAGTTAAGCCTTAATAGCGAGATGCGACAAAATTTAGAGTATGACTTTGTTGTCTCTGCATTGATATTTCGCTAGCAGGCGATTTCAAGAACCCTGGCTGAATTTCCGGCCAGTCATCTTCTCAGATTCATGCAGCATGTGATTTATAAGCCCCCTCGCGGCACTGTAATACCATAGGAAAACAATGGAATGCATCCAATCAAAAGGTGGTTCATGATGTGAACTGGCACCAAGTTATATAATCGTTTGAAAATTACCACCAGTTTGGAAGGACATCCATTTTATTGAAAACAATAAAAGCAAAAACAACAAGACGGAATGAACTTACTCATCCTTCAATTTCTGAATTTTATCTGGATCAGTCTCATGCATATGCTTTTTGAACTGTTGTCTCACCATACCAACAAGAAGCTGTGTGTTATATTGCTGCAAATTAAGGACAGACAACTATATAAGTAGCTACTTCTCAAAAGACAGTCAAATTTATCTGAAATATTGTAAACAAAATGACAGTTCCATGCAATAGAATAAAAAACAAGCCAAGCTCTTGCACCAGTGCTTTTGGTTCTACAATTTTCCACATAATTTTTTTATTATTTTGATCAAGCAATTTTTCACATGGTAGGTTCTATCATGCCCAACGTCCAGTTAAAACTCAAAGGTCTTATGTTAGGGGAAGCAGCTCTATTACATGTAAAAAAGATAAATATATGACAAGATGCATTCTTGTCTTTTGGGGGGGGGAGGGAGGAGGTATGGGATTGGGGGTGCGAAATTGTCGATGCACTTCTCGAAACTGTACATCTTAATTGAACTGTACATCTTAATTGCTGATGTAAGTAAAACTGAGCAATATATAAAAAGGACTTAAAGACCATGGGGTTCACTCGAGGGTGTGAGGAAGGGAAATGTGTCATAAAGTTAATTGATAACTTAAGATGGAAGTGAAGAAATTTATACCTAACAGAATCTCTACCTGAGATCACATAAACAGATTGCGCTTAGTATCAACCACCTTAATCATGCATTTGAATTTTAATGACCACATGAAAGGATAATCAAGCCTAAGTGAATCGTGGGCAAAAGAAGACTGAAAAACTTTACCGACAACAACCAACACAACTGATAGAATTTTAGAGCAGCATAAAGAAGAAAAGCGTACCTTACTGCCAACGTATTTTACTCGTCGTAGACACTCTCGATAAAGCTAAGAGACAATAGCAAAAAGAAAGAAATGCATACTTAAATCACTTTGAAAGCAATTCTAGAGGCTGCATATATTCAAATAGCTAACCATTAAATGATACTTACTCGGATGGCGTTGTTGGCAAGTTCAGGGGGTAATGCTGTTTGGAGAGATGGCATTATGCAACTCAATTCAAACGGTTCCTATAGAAAAAAAGAGATGTAAGCCCTGTTTGAATGAGGGGATTTGTTTTTCAAGATTGATTCCAATCAAATGAATTCAAATCTGCATGACTGAAATACTTGAAATTGGAAACTAAAATGTATTAACCACCAATTTGCACACCTTACATTTTATTGTTGTGGAAAGGAAAAATATATACTTGGAAGACTTACATGACTATGACATAAAATTACATGTTGTGGACGTACTAACTTCTCAACTATTTGTCCAAAATTAGTTCTAACTTGATCGACCAAGCAATTGCCCCAATTGTTGTTTTATTATTTTTGAGGGAGGGATCATGGATCAAATTGGAAGTCAAATTTGTTACTATTACAGAAGGATGAGTTTCAGGTTAAAAAACTTGATTATCAGTCATTTCATCAACGGAAAAGGGTCAAATATACCCCTGTACTATTGAAAATAGTTTATATATACCCTTCGTTATACTTTCGGAGCATATATACCCCTCCCATCATACTTTGGTACATATATACCCCTAATTTTAACAGAATGACACATGTCAGCTTAAAAATCAACTAACCCATCCCCAATTTTAATTACCCAATTCCTTTGAAACCCACCCATTCCAAACCCATTTTTCGGGTGACCCACTTTCAACCAAATTCAATTTCATAAGTCATCTTCTTTATCTAAAACCTCCATTAAAATCAGCCACAAAAGCTCACTGTGAAACTAAAGGATGGAGTGAAACCTCCATTAAAATCAACCTAGAGGAGGAAGTGAGAAGCATTGCTTCCATTTTATTTTTAACTAGGATAAAGTAATTTTATTAATAGTAGCAGTACCAAGGGAGGACTGCATAAGTAAAAAAAATAGAATTTCAACACATTAGACGCTAAATCTCCACACCATCTCCTTCAACTGTAATTTCCCAAGATAAGCTTCAATATCAACTTTCCTTCAAAGGTATTTGCATCATTTGTGTTACGAAAAGTTTTCCATTTAATATTGTGGGAGCTCTTGCTGGTGTTGAGGCCTGATTTTAATGGAAATTTTAGATAAAGAAGATGACTTAAAGAAAATGGGTTTCTTTGAAGGTGGGTCAGGAAATGGGTGGATTTCAAAGGAATTGGGTAATTAAAATTGAGAATGAGTTATTTGATTTTTAAGCTGACATGTGTCATTCTGTTAAAATTAGGGGTATATATGTACCAAAGTATAACGGGAGGGGTATATATGATCCGAAAGTATAACGAAGGGTAATATAAACTATTTCCAATAGTACAGGGGTATATTTGACCCTTTTCCGTTTCATCAAACATCGTGGGTGGATTATCAGGTAGATTTTGAAATTCACAAG
>NW_006239231.1:654050-715293 GCF_000226075.1 Solanum tuberosum
ACAATGATGAAATTTACCTCAAAATGATGAAGACGACAAGCAGCGGCGACGGCAATCGGCGGCAGCGGGCAGAGACTCGCAGCAAAGCAAGATGAAAATTTTGAAAAATGGGACTTTTTGGAACCCCAGTCTAAAGTCTCAACTCTATGGGTTTGTTTGTTGCGAAAGATAATACCAAATAATTCTGGGATTAAATTATAGTTCGTTTGGTTTGAATTCAAGTTATGATGTAGATTATTTTTTATTGAGGTTTGGTTTGTTGTAATTCAAAATAATAAATTTTAAGAACAATTTGTTTGTTTACAAAAAAACCCTTCATGAATGTAAAAAGTGATGTAACAAAAGAGTTGAAAGAGATTATTTTTTCATTTAATTATTTTATCCCGGGATAAGTTATCCCGAGATTACTATACCACCCAAAGGTGTAACACCCTAGATTTTTTTTATAGCTAAGACTTGAACCATCCTTCGTTGTGAGTAGGATTTTACCGAGGAATTAAAATTTCTTACGTGTTAAGGTCACTAGATGTAGCACCTTGAGTTTGAAAAAGAATTAAGTTGGAAATAGCAAAAAACTGAAATTTTGCAAGTTAAGCTAAGTATGAGTTTTCGGTTGACTTCAAACGATCATAACTACTATCTCAGGATGAGTTAGGTGTGATACCAGATACCGTAGGGAAGATCTTTGAATTATATTTCCAACGCCACCGAGTTTTCTCAGTTTCAATATCGTATGAGAGAGATATGTCCATTCGAAGTTGGGCTGTCTAGATAAGGAAAGTCAAAACCGGATTTTAGAAGGGTATTTTGGTCTTTTCCTTACCAATCAGATTTGATTCATTTTTAGTAAGGTTTTTAAAGGGGTCAAATCCTATTAGGTTCAGTTTTATAATCCTAAAATTAGCCTAGGGTTTTAGTTGAGAGTTTCAAGAAGAGAAAAGAAGAGAAAAGAGGAGAAATGAGGAGAGGATCAAGCGTTCGTCAAGATTCTTGCATCTTGTTGCGGATTTTCGCCATGGGCTTAATCCCTAAGAGGTATGTAAGCTTCCATAGTGACGGGTTTGTTCACCCACATGCCAAACATATTATTTTTAGCGAAGTTTCATTCTCAAAAAGTTGAAGGATTTAAGTTCTTGATAGGTGTTCTTGAAATTTATTCTAAATCTTGTTTTGTTGGGGTTTGATGATTTCTTGAGATTAAAGTGATTTTTTTTAGTGTTGTTTTGAGTGGATTAGTGTGTATTTAGGTTGGGTAATTGAATCTAAGGAAAACTTGAGAAAAGAAATCGATTAAAAGCGATTTAAGGTCAGAAAACGAGAGAAAAAGTTTGTCAGTTTTGCTTGGGGCAATGCTGGCGCGACGCACCCCCGTTGCACCAGGAAGGCTGGAGAGAAGCGCCAGCAGTGCGCCAGAAACGAGCCCTAGTAAATTGGGGCCTGGCGCGGCACGCCAGGACGCACCCGGATCGGCATTTTTCACTAGTTTTTCATCGTTTAGCCTATGTAAGTTATTCTAAAGTGTCCTAACACTTCCCATTGATTCTAACTACTCTAAATGACTTCTAAACACCTAGAAATCATCCATGAACACGAATCATAACCTTGAATTCATAATTCAAATTCAAGGTAGAGTTAAGAGTTAAGTTTTGAGAATTCTTTCGAACATTCTAAGAAAGTTCCTTTGAGTCTTTTGAGGAGTCTTCTACAATTTTTAGTAACTTGTTTCAAGACTCGAGCAAGTGAGTATGAGAGTGAGGAGAATGTATTCATGAGTCTACTTTGTCATCATGAGATCTTTCATAGCATGAACCATAACTCTTGAATTCATAATTCACATTCAAGAGAGAGTTAAGAGTACAGTTCCAGAAAGTTTTGAGTTCAATTGTGAATCCTTTGAGATCAACTATTGATTTGAACTAAGTTTTGAATAAGTAAGTAAGATAATAAGAAGAGTCGTATACATGAGTTCCTTATTGATATTTTGACCCCTGAGTCGTTCATGCCCATAAATTCCGCATGAACTCTGAGTTGAGCATTCCTGATTGAGTAGTATCATTGAAGTTCTTGAGTTCCAAGTATTTGAATTCTATCTATGGTTATTAAAAACCTTGCATTGAGTAGTTCATGTCCATAATTCAGCATGAACAATATTTTAAGAAATCGTTTACAAACGTTTTAACTTTGTTTTAAGACTTAAGTTTTGAATTCAGTAAATAGTAAAGTTAAAGTTCTTTTCTTCAAAAAGTATATGGGGACTAAGTATTCCCAAAGAGATTTAAAATGTTTTCACATCTAAATAAGAACGGAAACTGAGATTTCCAAAGATTCTTCGGGCTAGTTTTCAGAAAAAAGTAATCGCTTTCTAAATGAAGCAAGAGAGGAAACTGAGATTTCCAAGATAGCCTTTGAGCTAAGTTTTTGAGCACTAATCTCAAATCACAGAAAGAAGTTCTTTTTAAAACATATGAGCTAAGTATATTTTTGGGAGTAGTATTAAGCACCGATATGGAGATGCGAGTTCATATTAACTCAAGTCTCCATAAACCATGTAGCCATCATGGGTAGAAAAAGGTTATAATTTTTAGATGAATCCTTTTCACAATAGACTAGTGGATCTACTTAGTGAGTTAGCTTTCTATACCCCGACAAGGTATAGGATGGTCCTTGTCAGCGTGAGGTAAAATGTTGTATCACCACTTAGACTCATAGTGGTGGTTGTCGGTTAGAGAAACTCCCACAACAGTAATTGCATGGTTCCTCAAGAGGTTCTTCTTAGTATGAATGGGGGTATGGGACTTCATTCATGCATTGCACAAGTAGACTTTGAGAGGAAGCATTGCATGTCTTTTATGATATTATGATTATGAGTTGACATCATGTTTTAAACAGTTTCCTTTTTATTTAAATTGCACTTATTTTATACTACTTTATATTGAAATGAGTTCAGTTATGTTGAGTTGAGTTAAACTAGGTAAGTTCTTCAATTTCTTTCAGATTCTTTTCAAACTTATGTTATGCTTTATAATTCTTCTTACATGCTCGTACATTCCACGTACTGAGCCATTTGGCCTGCATCTTCTCATGATGCAGACACATGTATTCAGGATCATCAACAGGAGCTTCGTTGATATATCCGAGAGTATTGAGTTAGCTATGGTGAGCCTCTTTGCTTTCGAAGGATTTCATTTACTTTTTAGTTCAGTCAGGCTATCGTGGGTCTTGTACCGACTTCCATTTTTATCAGTTAGAGGCTTCATAGATAGTCAGTATAGTTTAGAAGTCTGTATTATTTATTTATTTTATCAAATGTTTTAAAGACTTAAGTTGCCTATTTTATGGAGAGTTGAATAATTTATTTTTATTCAATTTTCTTTTGAGTTAAAGGTTGTGTTTAAGTTTCATGAATATTTATTCAGTTTTTATGCTTTGTATGCTTGAATCAGTTTTCCGCTTGTAGTCAGCCAGGATGAGGGTTCGCTTGGGGACCATCAATGGTCTTCGAGTGTCGGTCATGTCCAGGGTCTAGGCTCTGGTCGTGACAAACTTGGTATCGGAGTACAGAGTTTAAGTGTCCTAGAGTGTCTATGAAGTTGTGTCGGTAGGATCTTGTTTATGGTTGTGAGGTCCCCACTTCTATAAATAAGGGACTACAGACATTTAATAAAAGTTTCCTTTCTTTCATACTCTTAATCGTGCAATAGAGCTATGTCATAAAGATTTATTATATGAATCGTGTGTTTGAGCTAAAATTGAGTTGTTCTCTTTTCTATAAGCCTTGTTTCAGCTGAGATCTTTTTTAAGAAGTATGATTAGAGCTTGGGTAAGAATTTCACCCGAAAAGGTAGCATGAGTTAAGAGATCATGAGGAATAGTTGTGAAAGAGCCCAGAGTTAGTATGTATAGGTTTAGTAGTCTAAGAAAGGGATATGGTGTTTTGACATGCTATGTTACTATAGTCAAGTACCTAGTAAGTTAGTAATGAGGAGTTTTCCCTTATGGGTAGACTAAGAAGTGATGAGTTGTGAAGATTCCATCATAGGAGGTAAAGTGTGTTTTAGCTAGAAAGGAGTTTGTGATGAGTGTCATGATAAAAAGAAGGGCAACATGAGGGTGATGATGTGAGTCTTGAGATTTGATATGGCAAACTTGACATAGAGTAGGTGAGGATTTGATATGGTTGTTGCAATGAATGTGAATAGTACAAGTGAGAGACCCTAACGTTTAGATAAGAACAGTGAAGTGTGGCTAAGTCACAAGAGTAACAAAAGCATTAAGAGGTGTGCTGAGATAGTATGTTACCAAATGAGGTTCTAATTAAGTTATGATCCTCCATGTGTGCCTAGATAGCATAATTGAGTTGTTAAAGTGGATCGGAATAGGTCCATAGATTTCAAGTGTTAGCTTTAGACCTAAGGGGGAGATGATAAAAGGAGAAATCAAGTCAAGTGTTGATAATTTCTTAAAGAGTTGGTTAGTAGAAGTCCATGGTGTTGCTAGAGTAGTAAGCTTGAATGTGGTGGTAAGAAGTAATAATCTTGGGATGAGATTCCCTATCGAGGTATAGAACCCGAACTTAAGGATTTGGGTTAAGCTTGAATATAGTGAGAGCATACCATTAGACTCAAACCTTAGTAAGAGTAACTCAGTCCAATCGTCATTCGAGGACGAATGATCTCAATAGGGAGATATTGTAACACCCCATAATTTTTTTTTAGCTAAGACTTGAACCATCCTTCGTTGTGAGTAGGATTTTATCGAGGAATTAAAAAAATTTAAGTGTTAAGGTCACTAGATATAGCACCTTGAGTTCGAGTTAGCTATGTTGAGCCTCCTTGCTTCCGGAGGATTTCATTTACTTTTCAGTTCAGTCAGGATGTCGTGGGTCTTGTCCCGACTTTCATTTTTATCAGTTGGAGGCTTCATAGATAGTCAGTATAGTTTAGAAGTCTGTATTATTCATTTATTTTATCAAATGTTTTAAAGACTTAAGTTGCCTATTTTATGGCGAGTTGAATAATTTATTTTTATTCAGTTATCTTTTGAGTTAAAGCTTGTGTTTAATTTTCATGAATATTTATTCAGTTTTTAAGCTTTGTATGCTTGAATCAGTTTTCCGCTTGTAGTCAGTCAGGATGAGGGTTCGCTTGGGGACCATCAATGGTCTTCGAGTGTCGGCCACGTCCAGGGTGTAGGTTCGGGTCGTGACAAAAGGGAGGGATAACTTATTCCAATACTAATTATTAATTTCGAGATAAGTTATCCCGAACTTGCCAACCAAACAACAAATTAAGGGATCATTTGGTGTGAAGGATAATACCAAATAGTCCTGGGATTAAATTATTTGTTGTTTGGTTGGCAAGTCCGGAATAACTTATCCCAAAATTAATAATTAGTACCGGGATAAGTTATCTTTCCCTTTGGGTGGTATAGTAATCTCGGGATAACTTATCCCGGGATAAAATAAATAAATAAAAAAAATGTCTCTTTCAATCCTTTTGTTACATCACTTTTTACATTCATGAAGGGTATTTTTGTAAACAAATAAATTGTTCTTAAAATTTATTATTTTGAATACAATAAACCAAACGCTCAATAAAAAATAATCCCATCATAACTTGAATTCAAACCATAAGAACTATAATTTAATCCCAGAATTATTTGGTATTATCTTTCGCAACAAATAAACCCTTAGAGTTGAGACTTTAGACTGGGGTTCCAAAAAGTCGCATTTTTCAAAATTTTCATCTTGCTTTTGCTGAGAGTCTCTGCCCGCTGCCGCCGATTGCCGTCGCCGCTGCTTGTCGTCTTCATCATTTTGAGGTAAATTTCATCATTGTTTAATTTTTTTTCCTTCAAAAGAAATAACTGAAGATTGAGAAATATCTGTTGAAAACAAATCGCCATAATTAAATCCAGACTAATTCAAAGCGTGTTTTCGCTTGTTGAAGCCGTGAATTCGATTTGTATCTCTGAATCTGAAGTTTCGACTTCCATGTCCTTAGGTTAAATAAATACTACTCCTGATTTTTGCTTTGAAGCCGTGGGTACTGAGTTCAATTTCTGCTTGTTGAAGGCTTGAATCCTTGAGTTCGATTATTCACATATTTGATATTCTGTTCATTTATTGATTGTTGAAATAAATTACTCGAATCTGAATGTACTTCTGACACTTCGAAATCGCGGTTTCGACTATGATTCTGTCTCCTTTCATGCTTAATGAGGATTATTCGAATCAATGAACACTGAACACTGAGATTCTGCCTTCTTTCAGTTTACTACATGTATGCCTACGGTTGGAATGTATAAGCATTGATTGGATAGATGATTACTCTATATTCTTGAGAGGTTTTTGGCATAGAAACTAGAAAGCATTAGATGAATTAGATATCCCAATGTTGAATTTATAATCTATATATCTGTTTGCATTTTTTAATTCTCTTTTCATTCAATTTTTCATAGATGACAGAACTTGAAAGTAGAGTAAATGAGGTGGGTTTAACTGAAAGTGAACTTCTTCACCTACAAATTTGGTTGAAACTACTAGTATAGGTACAAAGAAAAGAGAAACCATACAATCTAGACCAAGTGCTTGGGAACATTTTTAGAATTTCAAAGATGCTAACAGAGTTGATAGAGCGAAGTGTAATTATTGTGGTCATGATTATAAGGCGGATTTATTTGATGCCCTCTCTTTCATATTGACCTTCCAATCCAGTTTGCATGGTCTGTTTAGTTCCAACAGCTTATAATTTCAAGAATCCTTACAAAAGATTAGCAAAGTTATTTTTTTCCTGGTTGTCGGACTATGAGTTTACACTGTTTTCTGTGTCGTATTGTTTTTGTTTCTGATTTTGGTTTTTGAGTTGTTGGAAAAGAAAAAAGGGGGAGGGGGGAGGCTTGTAAAGTTGATTGACTTGAAGCTAAAGAAATAGATTCATGGATATCGGTTCCCTATCTTGGTAGTTAAGGTGTTAATATTACAAGTGGATCATTCATAGCCGATATGGGGTTGAGAATGCTAGAAATGTCTTTGTACTTCAACTCGATAGACATAAGTTGTCATCTGGAATTTTTATTCCCTTGTGGAATAGCAATCTGGGTTTGGACTTCGGATTGTTTTCATTGGGAATATCTGTTTAGTTATTATCTGATTTACTTGATAATCGTATGCTTGTTAGCATAGTCTCGTTTACTCCGTACTACAGTACCCTTTGCTTGTCATTGTATCTGGTCAATTCATATATGACTCTTTTCATGAATTGCCTTAGGTAGCTTAAGTAGTTGATACTGTTATGGCTTCCTTAGGACTTTGTTATGCACCAGATGATTCAACTTTATCGCAATCTTGGAAGGGTTTAATTGATTGTAGTGCTGGGATATTGTACTACTGGAATACCGAAACTAGTGTTACTCAGTACGAGAATAATTTGGGCTGTGTCCAAGATTCCAAGTTAATCTGTCATGTTTTAATAGCCCAATCTGACTTGTGAGAATGTCCAAATTGACACTCCTCTTCAGTTGCACCTTCTTTAATTTGATGAACTCCTACTGATAGTACCCAGGCTCTGTTGCTTCTTTCTCCGATAAAGCCACTGTATGTTTCTTCTATTTGTTTTCTCTCCTCTCTTCTCTTCTGCTATCAAGAAAAACAGATGATTTGATTATCTGTTAGAACTTGTCTAATTTCCAAAACTAGAATCAAATGAATCTTTTTACTCCAATGTTGTGTCTGTATTTGTGTGTTTGCTTAGAATTTGTTCTCAGAAACTGTGTTTGTTGTTCCTCACATTCACCTTCCACCATAGTATGTACTAAAAACTTAATCATTGTGGCATTCTTTGGATATGGTTTGGTTCATTTTTGAAACAGGTAGTTTTGCCTATGCGAGTTTCACAAAGTCTCCGGTCCAGAACTCGGATGTTATGAAGAGGGTTATGTTTGGTCGATGGTGTAAATAGTTTCAACTATGGTGAACCTTCTAATAGTGGTAGAGAATTTCGATAGGTGGCTTGATTAGTTTAGGATTGAAGTTTAGTTGATTGATTAACTAATATTGTTAAAACAGGCCCTTTTTATGGAAGATTTGGGCTTGTGAATTTCAAAATCTACCTGATAATCCACCCACAATGTTTGATGAAATGGAAAAGGGTCAAATATACCCCTGTACTATTGGAAATAGTTTATATTACCCTTCGTTATACTTTCGGATCATATATACCCCTCCCGTTATACTTTGGTACATATATACCCCTAATTTTAACAGAATGACACATGTCAGCTTAAAAATCAAATAACTCATTCTCAATTTTAATTACCCAATTCCTTTGAAATCCACCCATTTCCTGACCCACCTTCAAAGAAACCCATTTTCTTTAAGTCATCTTCTTTATCTAAAATTTCCATTAAAATCAGGCCTCAACACCAACAAGAGCTCCCACAATATTAAATGGAGGAGACACAACTCTTGAAGAAATGGTAATTCACATTGAAACTGTTGTACATCAATTGATTAGAGTACTATACCCATGGTTGAGGATTCAAGAACATAAATGGGTAGATCTGATCAGTACTCTAGGAAAGTAGAAGCCTAAGCTGCATCACTATGTTGTTAAGTGGGAACTCCCAATCACTGGAAGTCTCAAATGCAACATAGATGGGGCAACTAAAGGAAACCCTGGGCCTAGTTTTTATGGATTTTGTATAAGAGATCATAAAGGTGATCTATGTTATGCCCAGGCACAAATAATGTACAGGCTGAAGATAAAGCTATATTAGAGGCTCTAAGGTACTGGGTAAATACTGTAGATGCAGAGAAGGTGCTAGAAACAGACTCTCTTACTATGATTAATTTCATTAAGGGAGTATGGAGAGTGCCTTGGGAGATTTCTGAAACAGTGGAGGAGATAAAAACAATGATTCTTAAGCAAGGTGTCAAGATACAACACATTTTTAGAGAAGGAAATCAACTAGCTGATTTCTTGGCAAATCATGCAGCAGAGATAGACAGGAAGGCGGAATATCAAAGTTTCAAGGAGCTCCCATCAACAGGCAGAAAGATTATTAACACGGACAAGCAACAAATACCAACTTTAAGGATAAGAACAAGGAAGATCAATCATCATCAAGCATGAGAACACATAAATGACATTTTTCTATGAATAAGAAGAAAAATATCTCACTAATTTGTCATGACAGAGATAGGTGCGAAATTGTACAATCACAGTTAATAAAGCGACAAAGAAAGGATGGTACATATCAAATTGATGGCAGACGTATTAACCAAGAGAGCAACTCAAATTCACGTTCAAAACTAGAACCTGAGGAGAAGCACTTACTGATGGAAGAGCGGTGTGACGTCGGACTTATTTTTCACCTCCAAAGGAAACTGAAGAAATACCAAACACATAAATGAGAGACAATTCGTTCAACAAGAGGAATGAAAATAGAAGGGTGAAGGAAACATTACCTGAGTTCACTGAAGATCATTGAGGAAATGGACGACCTGCAGAGAAGAAAAAGTCAAAATTAGGGTGAAATTCGGAATGTCTCCAGAAAAGGAAAGAAGACAGAGGTGAAATGGGTTGGTCCTAACAAATTGTACACATTAAGTTTTTATTTTTTTATTTTTGTCTTTTTTTAACATTTTCTGGCCCATGGCCACAATTATATTATTGTATTGCTATGATTATTAATAAAATTGGGGTAACACCCACCAAAATTTATTAAAAATAAATAAATATTATTGCTTTAACCAATCTGAAATGTCATATAAGGTAAGTGAAAGTACCTATTATGTATTGCCATTTAAGAGAATTCAACATCTACAAATCTAACATGAACTTTATACAAATTTATACAATTATATGCATATTTATATTGATTTTATACAATTTTCATTCACGAAAATTTGAGTAGTGAAATTTCTAAGCCTTAAGCGAAATTTTGTGTATGTTGTAAAAATAAAATAAAATCCCGGTCTATATTTGTTAAAAAAAATCTCGTGATACACTTTCATATTATGAATTTAATTTTGTATATATATAAAATATGGAAAAATTAGCAAAACTAGTCACAATCTTTAACATAATTATTAAAAACATCTACTCTTTAAAATAATTATTAAAAATGTCAATATGTCAATATTTTAGGAAATAAATTGAATCCTAATATAATTAATCTTCTTTCCATTTATTTCTCAAATTAGGCCATTATTTATTTCACTATCCGGTAAAAAAAAATCATCACCCACTTACCCCTCTTTCTAGGTTTTATCCCAAATCACTCTTTTCTCCCTCTTCTTTTTTTCGCCATTGTTAACTCCTTTTTTGTTCAAGAAAATCAACTCTTCGAATTTTCTACACTTTTTTTTTAAGAAATCTCACAATTAATTCAAAAGATTCTTCACCCATTGATAAAGTAAATTCGAAGTCAACAAGTATTTTGTGAAGTTTCTTGTGATTTTATTTTTATATTCACCAAGTATTTTGTATTTTGAATTTTTCGTCTTTTAATCAGTATTGCTTGATTTTTTTTTGTGAGTTTGTTTTCATATTCACCAAGTATTTTGTGAGATTTTTCTCTTTTATGTATTTCAGATTTTTTGTCTTTTAAGCAATATTGTTCGATTTTTTTGTAATTTTGTTTTCATATTTGAGATTTAGTAGATTGTAGAAATCTACATTGGCATTCATACATCATATATTGTTTAATTTTTTATACATTCATATTTAAATAAATTCAAATTTTGCTTATAGGGTTACTTATGGACAAGTGAATACAGATCTTTAGATTTGTATTTGATGAACAAAAAATCAGAAAAAAGGAACACAACAGACGAAGAAGAAGAACAACAACAAAGAGAGAGTCAGAGAAGAAAGTTGCAAAAATTGTATTCATACCAGAATTGTATTCATATTAATTTTGTTTGTCAATTATTTTTCTTTTATTCAACATTTGTATTTGTATTAATAATTTTTTAGTTTGTAGTCATTCTAATAGGTATGCCAAATGAATTTGTACTTTATTAAGCATGTATCCTATTTTTTTCATAGTTAATTTGTATATTATTTTTAGAATATTGTATCCTTACTCAACATATTGTATTATTTTCACTATGTATGCTAAAAAAAAAAATCAGAATCTTGTATCCCTATTTCTTTCATAGTTAATTTGCGTTTTTTTTTAAAAAAAATAATTATATCCTTCCTCAACAGATTGTATTATTTTCACCATATGTTATTTTTTTTTCCAGAATCTTGTATCCTTTCGTAAATCATATTCATATGTAATAATTGAATTATATTGGGATACAATCATGTAATACAATTTCACTGGAATACAATTTTAGTTTTTATTATGAAAGTAATATACTAATTTTAATTTGAATGGTAAAGTAAGTACATAAAATGTAAAAATTATTGGTATACAATTACGAAGAAAACATAATCTCTTTTCTGTTATTAAATAATTGTATTCTTTTAAATCAAACAAATAAAAGAATACATAAATCAGATACATAACAAACTAAAATATTGACATTTTAAATAAATATTGAAAGTGTAACTAAGGGACCCTATTAAATATCAAAATATTGTCATTTTGAAAAAATTTCCTAAAAAATATTCTCCCAATTTTTTGTTCTTTTTTTGTTTTAAGGCCCATCTCATGTCTATATTTAGTGGGCTAGATGTAGAGGCGGAGCGGTGATAGTTACGAATTCGATAGAACTCAATTGCCTCAAATTTTATAATCATGTTGAAAAATTCATTACACACAAATAATCTATCAAGAATCTAATAAATAAAAATAATTATAATTTAGAGTTTATAAATTAAAAATCTTGGCTATGCCTTTATAGAAAGCTTTGATTGGATTGCTTGTGAATGAATGGTTGATTTAACTAAGATTCCTTGTTTCTTCAATTCAATTGTGATAGAATTCTTCACTCTATTTTTAGTTTCTTTGTTTTCTTCTAATTCCAAGTGGATTTTCAAGAACTTTGATGGGTTTCATTTAAATTATAGGGGTGAAGTCAGATGTCTTTTGATTAAAAAATTATATTATATATAAAGTTAAAATTACTCTTTATGTATATATGATTGATGTTGAATTTCCTTAAATATTTCATGTATATTTTTTAATATTTTAAATTCTCTTACTGAAAATTATGGCTCCGCCGGCCTACTATTTGTTGAATTAGTTATAGTTTCATTTCTTCTCTTAATTTATTCACCTAATAATAGATTAAAAATGTTTTACCATATCTTTCCTGCCTTAACAACATTTCATTAGTTTTTTACTTGTTCATTATTTTGAAAAGGGAAAAAGGATAAATATACCCCTGAACTTTCGTAAATAGTATCTAAATACCCCTCGTTATACTTTTAGAACGCTGATGCCCCTACCAACTAATTTTTGGAGCATATATACCCTTTGGACTAACGAAGGGACACATGTCACGATCTTAACAACCTATCAAAAATTTATTTAATTTTTATTTTCAATTAAATAATTCGACCAGGATAATTAAAAACTCACTCAAATAATTTAACCCACCCAAATAAATCCCATTTTCTCATTCTTTTCTAGTTCCAACAAGGCAACAACCATACACCCCAAGAACAGATACCCAACACCACTGCCGCGACTCCATCTTCTCCGGCGAAGCTCCAAGTACAAAACCACCTCTAATTGCTATCGAACTCAACCTCCCTTGCTCTAGAGACGCTCCAGCGAAATTAGTGAGGTAGCGACCCTTCATCCACCATGAAACCTGACCACCACTCACCCATCTCTCCCTCACTGTTGCTCCAACAATTCCGGCGAATCGAACCAGCGACCTTCGGCGAATCGAATCAGCGACCTTCAAATGGATTTATAATCACAAAACTCAATAACATTTTTAGATGACTGAGATTTTGAAAAATAAAGATTGTAGGGCTGAAAGCCAAGAAAATAGATCTGTGAAAATCGAAAATCAACAATACATTCAGCAGCCTCAGGGAAAGCATCACATACTGCAATGACCTTTTGGAACACTTCCTGCATTTTTCAAGCGTCAATTGGTACTGGTATTCGTACCAAATCGAAGCTTCCTCAATTCAAGGATTACTTAGCTTTCCTGCATGAATTTCCATTTCCAAGGAATTTAATGCTAACATGGCTTTAGAAAACTTTGAATTTTGCTTTATGATTAGTTCTTGATCTCCGTTTCTTGATAACTTGGTTATAATTTTGAAGCGGGTCTGAAATTATTTGGGTGTGTTTTTAATTATCCGGGTCAATTTTTTAATTGAAAATAAAAATTAAGTACGTTTTGGATAGGTTGTTAAGATCGTGACACGTGTCCCTCCGTTAGTCCAAAGGGTATACACGATCCAAAAATTAGACGGTAGGGGCATCAACGTTCTAAAAGTATAACGAGGGGTATTTAGATACCATTTACGAAAGTTCGAAAATATATTTATCCTTTTTCCCTTTTGAAAATAATTTTCACTTTTATTTGTCATTTTTAATCTATTTTAGAAAAATAATTATCTCTTGTATTTTATTTTTAATTTTAATTATTTATTTTTAAAAATTTAATACTAAATATCAATTTAAAATATACGAGGTAGAATTACAACAAATTTGACTAGGATGCATGTTCTCAGTGGATAAGTATGACAAGTGTCTATTTTTGTCACATTTTTCATACTACTCAATCTTTAACTGGGGTCTTGCCTCATTGATTGTTTATGGTTCTCTGTATCTACTCTTAATAAGATTTTTTTTTCTTTTAAATTATTTCTCCTTTTTTGTTATTTTATTTATTACTCTTTTTTTATCTTGAAAATTAGGAGAATTGGGGATCACATTGGAAATAATTAACCTTGACATTTTTGAAGTTTTAGAAAATCATTAATGTGCATGGTGCTTCCATTAGAAATTTGATTCAAGTGACGTATTATTTGTAATAAATGTTGAATATATAAAAAACAAATCAATCACAAATTTGAAATGTTTACTCAACCCTAAACTTTTAGATTAAATTATTATCATCTCTAATAGAGGAAAGTTTGCTTTTATTTACATTTTCCTATCAAGAAAACACTCTAAAGCTTGATCAAGATGGTTTTCCCAATTTTAGGTACAAATCAAGGAAATACTAATTTGTTATTAGGAAGGCATAATAAACATGACCCTTAACTTAGTTTTAACCGGCAATTATGACTTTTAACTTTGTTAGTGCACAAATAGAAACATTAACTATTCAAAACTTGAATCCTACTTGGCAAAACTCGTTAAATACACCCAAGTCACGCAGGTTAGAGGTAAAATTCGAGTGTTTATTTGTTCAAGTTTTTAATAATTGAAGTGTCTTTTTGTACACTAACAAAGTTAAAAAGTTATAATTGTCCAATAAAATCAAGTCAAGAGTCATATTTATATATTATGCCTATGAGGAACTTGTATAGTGAACCTTACTAACATTAATTCTTCTACTACCATTTTTTACTATCCACTTTATTTGTACTATGGATCACAAATTTTTGTGGGTTTGAAATGTTGATCTTATTACTTTATTATTTGTACAACTGTGTATATAAACAAAGACTTAAAAATTG
Source organism: Solanum tuberosum (assembly GCF_000226075.1). Taxonomy (NCBI): domain Eukaryota; kingdom Viridiplantae; phylum Streptophyta; class Magnoliopsida; order Solanales; family Solanaceae; genus Solanum; species Solanum tuberosum. The sequence continues at coordinate 668,657 of NW_006239231.1, forward strand.
ATATAAGTGATGGTCAAGACTCAAGACAATCATTGAAAAATTGAAATGATGTCTTCATTCTTATTCTTTCCATCTTGAGTCTTTAGTGTGATTATCTTATTATTGTGTGTTGACATGAGTAATAAACAATAACAAATTTATCTGTAAAAAAACGTCACATAAATTCATAATCATCAAATTAAACTTGATATATTATTCGTATAATTCTTAAAATATATTTAATATTATCTGAAAACTTGTATAATTAAAAAAGATTGTGTGGTGCCCTTACTGAACCCTACTGCCCCACCCTTTTTCTCTTAAAAATAATTTCTAAAACAGCACAACAACCATTCTTGTTTTTTCCTTTCTTTATTCTGAAAAGCAAAACTCTTGTTCTCATTGCTAATTAATTATCTTTTTGTTCGCTAAATTATCGTCACCATAAAATTTTATATCTTAAAAAATAATGGTATATATTTATCATTTTGAAATTCTGAATTCGTTTAAATATGGTGACGAATATATAGAAAAAAACTAATTTAATTTGTATTAATTTATTGTGCATGTGATCACATGCCTTTAATAAATCGATCGACAATATTAGTTTATTGCCATCACAAAATCATGTGGTTCATAAACAAAATGGATTGTGATTCTCAATCTCTATAATAGATATGTAAAAGAATATTTTATATTCAACTAGTTATTTAAATGTTTCAAAAACAAAAAAACCCATGTTAAAAGTAGATTAATTAAACTTTAGCCATGACAACAACCAAATAAAAGTAGTCATGTTCACACTTAATTAATTAATTTACTCAGTTCTCATTTGCAATAAGATGCCATCTTAAGACAATTTTGTTTTATAAATGTAGTAGAAAATTTTCAATGGCTCTCCCACCTTCACAAAATGTCTACAACACTAAAAATGCAAACAATGAATTGGTGTCCCTTGAAGGTAATCTTCAACTTGCAAAAGAAAAGAACCTCATCCATCCAATGGAAATCAATATCAACTCAGAGGTAATATTATATTCCTCCACTAACCACTATGTGATAATAGTTCCACATGGAATGAATAATTGGAATCATATCGAGCTAATTTTTAAAATCAAATTATGCTTTTTAAATGTTGTAATATGATAGTAGAATTAGATCTATCATGATATGTTATCTAGTTGATAGGTCTGAACATGTAAGGCATGGGAGATGGGTGTTATTAGTAATGTGTCATCATTTGAGGATGAACAGTCGGACTCGTTATGTAGTCTTGACGATTCTCAATTCAGGAACCAACTTTAGAGTTGAATTAAATTCAGAGTAATATTATAGTGTTAATCTCTTAAATTTATGGAGTCATGCAACCTAAATAAAGGGATTAGTAGGTCTAATTTAGCATGCAGAAGGGAGAGGGGTGTTAGTAGTCCTCATCATTTGTAGAATGCACAATTAAACTCGATGTCCATTTTATCAACATAATATTATTAGGACATTTTTTTAACCTTCGTTCCTTACTTCAACGAGGAGTAGTTAATTAAAAGATAAGGGTAAGACATATTTAACAAAGTAAATTGGTGAATCAATAACTCTCTATTTTTCAATTTGTTTATTTTATTTTGATTTAACACAAAATTTTAAGAAAGTATAAAAAACTTTTGAATCATGTGATCTTATAAATTAAAACTATGCAGAGTATACTAAAATGTCATTTAATTCCATGGTCTCAAATAGTGACAGAATCAGAAATTTTATTAAGGGTGTCCAAAAATAATTGTGTGTGACCTGTCAAAATAAAAAACAAAAAAATATTGTGCTTTTGGGGTTCAAATACGGAACTCCTTCGTTCAAATGAACACCCATTACCACTACGCCAAAGACATAACTTTTGTTAAGGGTATCCAACTTTAAACAAATATCCTTCAAATGTAGAATTTGACATATAGATACAACGTAATTTTCCGGCGAAGGGTGTCCAAGTCTATAGCTACGCCCCTGGTATCAAAAGTTAGAATTAAATAATTGCCAAAAATTAAAAAATACATTCTTTTTTAAAAAGAACCAAATAAATAAATAACATAAATCAAATTAAAACGAAGAAAGTAATATCTAAAATAGGTATATCTTAGCAAAAACTTTTGTCCTATAACTATAGAAAAGCAAATCTTATGTCCAATAACTATAAAATATCGAAAATTTAAAGGGGTAAAATTACAATTTAAGGAAACAAAAGGAGTACATAAGCAATTTAGCATCCGCAGCAGGGGCCCATATATTTTGTGTGTATTACACATTTGCCACTTGCCCACTTAAAAATCAATAAAATGGTTTGATGGGTTATAGGAGAAAGTGCCAACAGTCAAGTGGTCCCCACATTGTCAGATATTTCCACGTCACATGATAACTTATAGTGTACTTTACCCTACTGAATCTTGTGGAATCCAATTGCTTTACGTTCATTGGTTAGCATACGTATCTTTTTGCCTCTTTTCCTTTTATTCTATTTTTCTTATTTAAATATTTGTACTATTATATGTTTTTTTAGTTTCCAAAAAAATAATATTTCTATATTGTCTACAAAATTCGGACCCACCTCGCCTGGATATGAATTATGATTTTAAATCAATGTTTGAATCAAAATTTGGAATTATATCAAGCTATCTTGTATAGAAATAATTCGTCATTTAGAGTTATGATTTTAATTTTTTTTAATGTGTGATATAATTTATAAGTTTATATTTTTATAAAAAAGATTTATTGTTTACAATTTTACAACAACAAAACAAAGATTCATGCTTATCGTGAAGATTTTATTTTTATTATGAAAAAAGATTTTATTAAAAAAATAATTAGTTACTACTTACTACTCCTACTATTGATGATTAGTAAATTTTCAATAAAATTAATGTATTTGAAAGTTTGTAATCATAAAGTTTATTTTATAAGAGAAATATGGAGATTTATCAAAATGGCGCCTTAAAATTTATGATATCTTTTCTTATGAACCATGATTTGTTCATTTAGCGAGATTGTGTAGAAATTTTTTTTTTTAATTATTATTTCACAACTTGTGAAATTTTCATATTTATAAAAAAAAAAATATAACTTAAGAAATTTTAAACTATATGTTTAAATAAAACTTCAACTTCATATTATTTAATTTCAATATATCAATTTCATTTTTCGATTTTGTTTTAGTATTTAATTAGACAATAAAAATAAAATGGCTGTTCGGGACTCTCAAGAGGCAGTGATAATTTATAAATGATTAATTTTCTTAAAATGGCATCTCCAACCCATTTCTAAAAGTCACATTAACATACTGAAACTATATTTTATTTTATTTTTAATAATTTGATATCTTTATAATACTTCTCTTCATGTTTTCCAATTTCTAAAATATTATTATTATATACTAAAATATAATTACAAAAAATCATTTTCAAGTCATGATTAAACATGACATGATGTATTTATCGCTTATTAAAAATACAATCACAAATAAAAATTTACATAAATAAAATGTTAGTACATAATCGAATATTGTCTAGCTCTTGTATCAATACGAGGAGGGAAAATGAAGTAATAATCATAATGATTCCACGAGGGAGTTCTTTTAGGGACATGTTGTGATAAGATAAATTCTATAAGGGAGTGATTAGCAAATAGGAAGAAATAAAAACTATAACGAAAAAAATATCAGTTATTATTACGTTACACCTATATGTACAAACCACATTTCTTCGTTATTTCCTCTCTCACAAAAATCAATGACTTTTCCGATCGTTGCTCAGCCGACACTGCCGGTTTTCCGTTTATAGAAATCTCCATTGATTCCAGGTAAACGATACATTTATCCACTAATTCCTATTTTTTCGCATTTATATTCATACATTGTGCTAATTTTTTTAATTAACGATTTGATAAAATTGTACTAAAATGGAAGCAGTGATTGTTGATTCGAACAGAACTATGGTGGGAACAAGTGCGGTAATCGAATCGATGAGTTCAGCTGTTAACGGAAAGGAGGTGGCGGACGTTCGATTTGATCCGAAGGCTGTGGTACCGGAGCTGGTGCCGGCAGTGGTGAAATCAGAAGGTGTAGATGCGGCGGTTAATGGCGGCGGCGAGGAGCAGAAGAGGGAGATTGTGTTAGGTCGGAATATACATACGTCGTCCTTTTCTGTTACGGAACCTGATGCTGATGATGATTTTACTGGTGATAAGGAAGCGTATATGGCTAGTGTTCTGGCTCGGTATAGGAAGACTCTCACAGATCGAACTAAGTATCATTTAGGTATTGTGTTCGTTTTGATTTTGAATTGTTACACTTGATTATGTTTATTGGTTTTGATTTTGAATTATTATGCTTGATTCTGTTTATATTTGGTTACTCTATAGATAGAATCGTATATTTGTTTAGGTTGGCTTAGATTGCACCTATCCTTCTTGCTTGCTTACCTATAGCTCTCTTGTCTTAGTGATTCTTCCTCTTTTCTAGGTTTTTTTTCTGAGTGTTAAAACAATAGATTTTTCATTTGCCAATGAATTGGATATCTTTTTGACAAAAGTTGTTACTGATGGCTAAGTTTGGCTCTTCAAATAGGTGTTATACATATCTATTATGGGTTAAATCCTCCTTAAAACTAGAAAGACTAGGATATCAGCTCCAGTGTAAATTTTAGGCTGAATACATAAACAAACATAACTTGTTAAAACTCTTCATCTAGACACCTTAACTCAGCTCATGACCTGCTCAAACTGTATCAGTTATGCAGAGTGTTGACATGACAAAATAGGTGAGTTTCATCTATCTTGAGATCGTATACATGTCAAAATTAAGTTAGCATTGATTTTAAAACTAATAAAATCCATTCCTCTTCTATATATAGTTCTCCAATTCATTTCTCCCCCTCAAAGTCTACCATTTTTTAAAATACTTGGACACCAAAAGCTCCAAGAACACTCAGAAACCAAAATCAATAACAACAAAAAATTTAGTGATCATATTTGGTTCATGAATATCCACAAAGTAAAAATGACCTACCAAACGCCATGGCAAAGTATTATGGCTCTGGAAACTTTGTGGGCTATATTGGTGCAACCCTTAAATGTACCAACAAATAGGTTGCTCTGCCATTTTCTGCTGGTGGCACAGTGTTAGAGAAGCTGTTGAAAGTGAACTAGAACATAGGAAAGTAGTCTCTATTACTTTATAACACTTGGTGAGATTTGGACATAAAAGGTTTCTATATGATAGAAGGACCTAGAACTGCAGACCAACTCATCTTGCTATCTCTAGAAATATACAAAGTTGTCCTAAAAGGTTAAGCTAATGCTAATCTAGTAGTTACTGATCTCATATGGTCGAGGTGTCTTTAAGTCGGTGGTGATTCTTCTCCAGCTAGAAGTGGAAGTAAACAAGACAAAAAAGGAAGAAGGGAGGAAGCAGACGGATTAGTTTTTTAGCTTTTGAGTGTAGCTGGGTTTGATTGGAAAGAGATGAGGACTAAATGTTTGTGGATCTGGTCTTATTGTTGGTTTTGGGAATAATAATAATAATAAATTTTTTTTTCCGTGCTGCTCAATATTTTTGGAAGCTACTAAGTCCATGTGTCTTTATTGCATTGTTTTTTCCCAAGTTACCCACACATGAAATACACATATCTCATTTTTTTACAGTCTCAATGCCTTGTGTGTGATGAGTATAGTTCTTGAGTAGTCTAGTTTTCCGTTAGGTACCTTCCTAGTTTAGGTGTCCAAATGAATTGAATAATAAGGCAAGATAGGGGCAGCTTATGCATTTGGCATAGATTTTACTACTATTTTCCTTTTTGGTCTTCTTGTTGGTTTCAGATTTTGATAATTTATTTATTATTCGGGTTTAAAAGTAGCAGTTGTATGAAATATTGTATGAAAGTAGCGAACTTGTTACTTCTACCAAAAAGTGTGTGTGTTTTGGTGTGTGTGTCATATCTGATGATATTGATGTAACCTGAGAGGATGAAATCACTGGGTGGTTATTTAATATGAAGTGTTTCTCATAATCTTCACCTAAGTTTGATATAGTTTTCCCCCACCTCCTAAGTTTGCTGATGATTAAAGTTTGATTTTTGTGTTGACTTTAGCGGTAAAAAGTTCTCTCTAAAATTAAAATGATTCGGATCCTTGTATTTCCTTATTTAAAAAGTCGGTCTTTATTAGAACCTTAGATATTGATTGCCTTTGAACTATCTTAGTAATGTTAATACTAATATTTTGTGCGATAGATATGTTGAAATTAGCCAACTTTATGTCCAGTGGGTGGATGAACTACTCTAGTTTACAATATCCTCTACTTCTTTCATTGCATTCCAAGTATAAAGAAATATTTGCCTGATTATTTATGATTGCTGATTGTCACAGGGTATCCATATAATTTGGATTTCGATTATGGTGCACTCACACAATTGCAGCATTTCTCCATCAATAACTTAGGAGATCCATTCATTGAGAGTAACTATGATGTGCACTCAAGGCAGTTGGAAGTTGGTGTTTTGGACTGGTTTGCGCGCCTATGGGATATTGAAAAGGATGAATATTGGGGATACATCACAAACTGTGGAACCGAGGGAAATCTTCACGGAATCCTTGTTGGGTTAGTATATTTTTTAATTTATTCCTTCAGAACTTAAGGTTTGGTGATTAAGAAATGGTTACCCTCGTTTTTCCTCTCTTTTACTAATCCTACGGAAAACACGATCTTAATAATGCAGGAGAGAAGTATTTCCTGAAGGAATTTTGTATGCTTCAAAGGAGTCTCATTATTCTATTTTTAAAGCAGCACGAATGTATAGGATGGAATGTGAAAAGGTTGGCACTCTACTAACTGGTGAAATAGATTGTGCAGACTTCAAAGTTAAGCTACTAGCCAACAAGGATAAGCCTGCAATCATTAATGTCAACATTGGTACTGTCTGACTCTTCAACTGTCTGAGATATTTCCCTAAATGCAACAACCAATTAGTTGCCTAAGGTGCCATCTTTTTTGGTTGACAGGAACTACTGTGAAAGGAGCTGTTGATGATCTTGTCATAAAAACCCTTGGAAGACTGCGGATTTTCGCATGATCGGTTTTATATCCACTGTGATGGGGCTCTCTTTGGGCTTATGATGCCATTTGTCAAGCGCGTAAGTAGATTTGTTTCTCCAAACTGTTTTTATTGTTCAACTTCTCCTTGCATTTCTTAAACTAGCCACTCTGAAGTGCATGTAAAAATACTTGGCTATTGTTAGAAAAGCACAGGAGTTTATTTGAGGTACTCTTATGAAATCAAAAATGGGAAAATAGTTTTTGCAGCCTTGTTAGGTATTTGATGCCACTACTAATGTTGTGGAAGGTTATAATGTAAAATTGTTTTCTGTTCTCTGTAACCATTGCTTTTGGAAGTAAGGGAGAAAAGATGAAGAAGAATGCAAAATTCATTTCTTTTGGTTGATTAGGAGGACAAAAAAGATAAACTAATCTTCTTTTCATGTGTTCCTTGTGTGGATATACTTCTTCACAGTACAAGCAAATCAGAGATAGGAAGAAAAGATATTTTGTGTACAGATCTACTGTCCTGTTGGCAGTGTTTATGTTCCTTATTCTTTTTGATAAATATATGAATGCTCTCATGCGCGTACCTCTTCACAGTAAAAAACTAAAAAGAGATTCTGTAAGCAGAGACCATCCACTGCCGCAGCTTTTCTGCAACATAGATTTGTCTATTATCTTTCATTTCTCATACTTGCTACTATTTTATGGAACAAGATGTTATTGTTGTCTCAGATTTTCCTATAAGTAATATCTTAAATTCTTACAGACACCAAAGGTTACTTTCAATAAGCCAATCGGTAGTGTGAGTGTCTCTGGTCACAAGTTTGTGGGATGTCCAATGCCATGCGGTGTTCAACTAACAAGGCTAGAGCACATTAATGCCCTTTCTAGTAATGTGGAGTACCTTGCATCAAGGGATGCCACTATCATGGGAAGTCGGAACGGGCATGCTCCACTTTTCCTTTGGTACACTCTGAACAGAAAAGGGTACAAGGGATTCCAGAAAGAAGTCCAGAAGTGCCTAAGGTATGCTCATTATTTGAAAGACCGCCTTATAGGAGCTGGAATCAGTGCTATGCTCAATGGCTGAGCAGCACAGTTGTTTTTGAGCGACCTAAAGATGAGGAGTTTGTTCGCAAGTGGCAACTTGCTTGTGAAAGAAATATGGCACATGTTGTCGTGATGCCTAGTGTGACAGTTGATAAGCTGGATAACTTCTTGGACGAATTAGTTGAAGCACGATCAATCTGGTACAAGGATGAGGACTTCAAACCTCCTTGTCTCGCTTCAGATATTGGGAGTAAAAACTGTTGCTTCCCTCAGCACAGAGTGATCTCTTAGAGAAGAGAAAGCTCTAGGTTTCCTGTTGTTTCTGTAGGAAACATTAGAGGCATCGTAGAAATGATGTTTGTATTAGAGAAGCTGTAATTTGTTTCTGTATGAAACATTAGATTCATTGTAGTAGTGATGTTTGAATTGTGACTTTGAATCTGGTAGAAGCATATCATTGTTTGGCCCTTATGCTTCTGCATTAGTGTGTTTTCCATAAGGAAGAATTTGCCAAAAATACGTGGCAACTTTGTGAATTTTTGTGTGTTCCTCTCCACTTGTTCGGTTATGACTGCAATATTTGTTTCAGCAAGTACTTGCTTTGAACGTAAAGATATATCACTTTGTTAGAGACTGCAAATATTTAATCATCATCGAAGAGTTCCATACTTAATATTTCAATTTTACACTGGATCTTTAGGAACAACTTCAACACCATGGTTACTTTTCCTTATTTGTGCTATTACATTCTCCTATAAATCTGAAAATGCTTTAGTTCTTCTTCTTTGTGTAGTACAATGTAAAAGACATTATCTAAAGTGTCTCAACCATGACAGGATACTTGTTCTTCAGCATCCTAACAAGTGTTGGCTTGGACGGAGTCATCTGTGTCTAATGGTGTCCATCTACAAGGAAGACAAATTTTCAAGTCAGTAATGCAGTTGCCCACAGGGAATTAGATTTTTTTTTTCAAAAAGACTGTTTCTTGTTTATTTTCCTTACTTGTATCTGCAGACAAGATGATGAAGAAAGACAGAAATTTCCAGTTTGGCTAAGTTGATTCCAGGACACATGCGTGGTCCGCTTCCAAATCCAAGGAAGCTGAAAGGTTTTAGAGGATCCTGTACAGAATCCAACAATTTTCTTTGTTATGAAAATCTCAGGAGCCTACTTATTATGTTGGAGAACTTACATCAAATCTAGAAGGATCAAACTTCTCAGGATTAGGAAAAATCTTGGGGTCGCGGTGGATAGACACTACATCCAAGTTAAGTGACCATCCCTTCTTGATTTTGCACCCTGAACATGGTTTTAAAGAATCATTTTAGATCATACAAAATCTAGATATCGAGAAATCTGACTGTTACCCTCAATCTCAAAATCTTGTGCTGCTTTTCTTGAAAACCACGGAAGGATTGTGGCCATTCGAAGTGTTTCACTGATTACCTGAACATTGAGATATCAACAAAAGAAAGTTTATTTTTTGAATTTCAGGGATGAACAGAAGCTGGATTTATGACTAGTATGCAAGCTCACTTTGGCGGTGTAAGGCATATTGTTGACTTCAGACCAGGTGAGATCTAATGTGCCTTGTTTTCGAGCTTGGATTTCTCTATGCTCCTCCTGTAAATAAAAGATTCTAAGTTATAAACTAATGTCAGCAGTTAAAGGTTGCTCCTTTTCTCCGTTAGGTTCGAATAAGAATTACTCTTAGTCGTTCCAATACAGCAGGATTTTCTTGAAGAAATTTGAGGAGCCATGTTAAAGCAGCAGTTGTAGTATCGTGGCCTGCAACTAGAAGCGTCAATATGTTATCCTTAAGTTGTTTATCTGTGAGTTTGTCATCATCATCTCCTTCTGGTGCATCTTTGCCATGCTTCTTCACCAGGGATTGCAAGAAATCTTGTTTTATGGTTTCCCCACTCCTCCGTTGGTCAATTATCGAGTCTAACATAACATACATTCGATCACGAGCCTGTAGTTTACAGATAGTCATCTCTTTTAAGCTGTCCATTCATCATATTTTGCATAGAATATCGACAATTTGTTACCTGAATGCCACGATAAAAGGCAGTTCCCGGGACTTTAAAGGGTAAAGAAGCAAAAGAGCCAGAAATAATCTTGAAATTGGTTCGAAATTTCTCTTGCTCCTCACCAGTTGGCTCTAAACTCATTATCATGTTGCCTATCACCTTCAGTGTAAACTGCAAAAAAGAATAATCTGAAAGGTTCAAAAATGCCTCCTTTAGACCAAACTCTACGAAAAAATGATCATAAGACTCAACTGTGGAAGTTTCTTCAAGAACCAAAATTTTTCTTCCAGACCACTGATCCAATGTTTCAATAGCTAAACTGTTGATAAACTGAAAATACTTCTTTAAAGCATCAACAGAAAGTGGTTCAGCAATTAGTCTTCGGAGTTTCTTGTGCGCCTCTCCTGTCTGTTGGAGCAAGCTAGTAGGTCCAAGTACCTGCTGTCCTGTGTAGAAAAGGTTAAGCTCACTATCCCATCTTTACCTGTCAACAAGATCTTGCTTGCCGCTCTTCCGGTCATGAATACCGTATACCTTCCCAATACATAACTCTTAAACACCTTCCCATACCTAATAAGCAAAACCATAACACAAATCATAAAATTGAGGTCAGAATTTAGATGACAGAGAATTTTCTTCGCAAAGTGATGTAAAGATAGCGTGTTGAACAGTTTTCTGAAGGGAATGACAATGTTAGATCAATCTCAAAAGCTTATATATAGCAAGCATTATCTTACTGAACAACTTTATAACCTCTCTAAAACATAGCACATATTCAGGATTGCCCCTGGAGAAAAATTTGAACAATTTTCGACGTGCTATAGTATGATATACTCACAGTTGCTGTCTCTTATTGATGAAGCTGTATATACCAGCAGGGCTCGAAAATTCGGATATGAAAGAGAGACTTTCTCCAATAATAGGCCATCCTAAGGTACCTGGAATTGCTTCCATTTCTTTTGGAGAAGCCTTATTTGTTCTTAATAGAACTAGTAAAACTACTAAAACCAACACTAACAACATTACAATAAACATGATTAACTCCATTCTTGATTGTGTTAAATCTGCAAAATTTGATGAGTTTATATGTGATATTCTACTGATGATCTCAAGAATGTTCTGTGAACAGCTTAATATTAAAAATAATTCCTTGTTTGTTGTTGATTAATTTGTACAAGATGAATGGGATAAGACAAATTGACCCCATTGAATATAATAATACTCCCTCGTCCAAATTTATGTGAGATTCTTTCCTTTTCCTCGTTAGTCAGTCTCAAAAGAATAACTCTTTTCTATATTTAGTAAGTAACAATTTAACTTTAAACTTCTCATTTTAAACCACAAGTATTTGTGTTTAATCTATTCAAACACTATGGGAGTGGGGTAGGGTGGAGTGTGTTGGAGGATGGAGAGGAGACGATACGTGTGGAATGGTACTTATGAAATTTGTTTTCCCTATTCCACAACTCCATTAGGAAGTTATTTTTTTCATTTTAAGGAACTTATTTTTCTAAAAAACATATTTTCCAAAAAATTTAACCAATCAAACGTGGGAAAATTAGTTTCACCATTCTATCTAATTTTCTGCAATGCTACATCTGGACAAGACAATTTCACTTTCCTATTGGAATTAAGCCAAGTTTAGCTTAGTTGGTGTCAACATTCTTGTCTAATCACAGCTGCTTGCCATGTGGATGTGGGGAGTTATTAATTAATCCTTAATTAACTTGGCTGATACGTAGATATTAAAAATTCTGTTAGTCTAAGGCTACTTATTGTTGTTTATTTTGGAACTAAACTATATGCCAAAGTTTAACTTAGTTGGTGTAAACATTTCTTGTCATGACAATTGACAGGCTACTTAACATTTGGAAGTGATTAATTAATTAATCTTTGAATCATTGCAACAATGGATTTTTTGGCGTTGAAATCATGGCTATTAATGCCTATGACTATATGGCATCTTCTTCCTAATAATGTCAAAATAGTTTCATATCTATTTCACATTGTAGATTTGAATTTTTTTTCTCAGTTATCTACATGGGTGTGGATTCAACTAACCTGAATTCACGCACTTTCCATCAAGACCTTTTCATTCGTAAGATGCAAATTGAGACCTTTAATTAAGAATGAAGAGTCCATATCTCACCTCAACCGTTGATGATAGATTCAACTTTAACTTCTTGTTTCATACTCAAGTTCTTCTGTTGTTTCTTATTATGTGGTTTTAGATGTTAGTGGATGACTCTATTATGCAAATATCCTATAAAATTGACATCCTTCCCAAATCACAAACAACAAGAAATATAACAAACTTGTTGACCGTCCAACTGCCACAAATACAAGGGAGCGGACCCATAGAGGTAATCCCTCGAGTTTTGTTTTTTTCCCATTTCGAATAGACTCCACCTAGCTAGTGCGCTTCTTAGCTGAATGCACAATTTAGCAGACTATGGGTGTGTTTGGTATGAAGGAAAATATTTTCCAATTTTTTCATGTTTGGTTGGGTTAAATGTTTTGGAAAATGTTTTCCAAATCAACTCATTTTCCTCAAATTTAAGGAAAATGACTTCCCTTCAAAACTTAAGGAAAACATTTTCCAAAACTCTATTCCAACTTCAAATTACAATTTTTTTTGTTTTAAAAAGTTTAAATTTGTTTTAAAAAAAGATTTTCACCTTCAAATTTTTTATTTTTCATCCCGATCCTCGACCACCCACCCCCCACCAAAAAAAATAAAATTGAGTTTGTTTTTAAAAAATATTTTCAATTTCAAAATTATTTTCTGATCTAGTATAAATAAAAGATATTTCTCAAAAATATTTTTCATTTATAAATCAAACACCAAAAATCTTTTCCGAAAAATATTTTCTAGTCACCAATCAAACATGAGAAAATAAGTTGAAAATCAACTTGTTTTCCAGGAAAACATTTTCTAGGAAAACATTTTCCTTCATACCAAACACACCCTAAGACGCTTCAGAAGAGAAGCTACATCCATCCCGAGTTTCAGGAGTTTAACTGTGAGTGTGACATACTTCAGACGAGTTAGATCACACATCTCCACTCTAAATCCAATCATGCTCAATAGAAATCATTAAGAATCCAATTTATCAACTAGTATGAGGCTTTGTCAGGTAATGAATCCACCATAAATAAATAAATAGAGAGAAATAAATGCAAATTTTATATCCATAATCTAAGATCAAGTATTCAAGAACAATATCTTATCAGAAGAATCTTTTCAAATTTCATCAGCAAAGTATTATTTTCAAACACTATAGTAATACATAAAAGATGTTGAACAATATCTAACTGATGTTTATAAAACAAGTATATCCCATGTAACTAGGTATTTTGATAATGGTACAAAGTGATCTGATCAGAATACACTCCACAGCCTGTAACACTATTCATTACATATCATTATCAATATATACAAGGCTCTATGCTAATTACTCATTAGTGACATGTTGCCTTTCTTTGACATTTTCAACCCCTGTTATTGAAGTTCATGAAGCTAGGTTGGGTCTGCCCACCGATGTTTTGGGTACTTGTCGTAGACTGAGGCATGTGCGGCTGCTGTTGTTGAGTATGGTGATTACCACATTGGACAAATGACTGAGGCTGGGGAGGGAAATGTGGACGCGGCCCCCTGCTTCCATTTGCAGCTGACATTTGACCAGCTGTTATCTTTAGACGCTGCAGTTCTTCTCTCAAAGCTTCATTCAGAGCTGGAAATTATTCACACACATATGTCAATACAATAAATAGCAGTGAAAATTATACTACTTATTAAGTTATTATAAGACCATACCGTCTCTAAGATGGGCTTGTTGTTCCAAAGCTTGCAACCGTAGTTTGAGTTCTTTGTTCTCAGTAGTCAATCCACTATTGTCTCTCTGCATCATCATACAGAAATAGCATGTAAATGATTAAGGATAAGTTAATTGTTATTATGGTTCTTGACAGCAGTGTTAGCAATAGCATAATTTGCAGTGGAAATATTCCATCCAGCACCACATAAATACAATACAGTCGATATATGTCTACAGAAATGTCCACAACTTGAAACTGTGATTTTGCACGCACAGCATATATGACTCATGAATAAATGGATCGTCCTAATGTATGTTACCCACCAAAATTAATGAGAAGAAGGGCAAAAAGTTCAACTGTCGACCAAAGTAATTTTTTTTAAAAAGGAAAACAAAAAGGCAAGGAGCATCATGGAAAAACAAGAATGGCAGACCTCCACACAAGCACATATGCATGGTTTTGTGGCAGTCAGATTCATACTCAACAATGACAAAAACAGCGAAGAAGTAGCATAAAGGTGACTTTTTGACCAAAATTTGAAGTTAAAAAAAAGATTTTACAACCAGAGCAACGAAAATAACGTAGATTCTACAAAAAAAATTATTGCTAGCTAGCAAGATACCATACTCGGATGTTTAAATGATGCTAGAAAACAAGATAAGAATAAGAACCTGTTAATTGATGATGAGTATTCCTCCATAAAAAGAAAGTTCATTATTTAGCATCAAAGACAAGCGCAACAACTTGAAAAATCCTAATTGCCTGACAAGCTAGAGGGTGGAAAAGAAAAGGTTTGACTGAAAATTTTCCTGTATCCTAAGAAAAGTTATGCTTTCCATAATTAGCACCAAAGAGAATGCAACAGCTTAGAAAAACCTACTTTCCTGTATTTTCCTCCCCTCCATCTTGCTAATGCTCGCACAACTTCCCTTTCCCTGATTCTATGCATTCAAACCTTCACGGGATCACACTATCTCACTTTTTCCAATATTCACCTCCCAACCACTAGCTCCCTCCTCCAGTGCCAGCAACAGCACCCTCCATATGTAACTAGCAATGGCACCATCTCTCTCTTCTCCAGTTCCCAATTACCATTTTTATGCCTAAGCATTCCACAGTACTTGCAAAAGAGGGCAGGGACATGGAACATAGTACTCACCCAATCAAACAGAATCCTAAATAAATAAAAAAATAATGTGAAGAAAATGAAATAATTGCTGTCTATGTAGTCATAACAGTTTAGTGGTAGATGGGCACAAGTTACCCCAATAACAGCCCTAATTCTAACTTCTTTGATGACAAAAGGGTTAATTTTCTGCAAGCAGGAAATAACGAAACCTCGGTTACTGAAAGTCAAAGGTCGCTTCACCGTTTTAGTAATAACCATCCGGCTGCATTGAATATTTTGATCATCCGCCAACATTTCTTTCAAAGTCACTTTGCTATTGATCGCACATTTCTTTCCCAAGTTTGAATTTCTTCACCAAATTGGTCAGCCAAATTTTGCCCGTTTTACTTCTTAGCTCGCCAACAGTAGGATTCTTGATTCTTCATCATGGTATTCTCATTAGTAACATGAACGATCAATTGCTTGACCAGTATATTGGTACTTAAATGTATTTTCCTTCATCTAACCACATGTTGAAAACCATTTAAAGATCAACACAAATGCACTCCTTCCCAATCATCGGGACTCCTCCCCCTTCCCTAGCTACCCTCTTTGCTAATATTTGCAATCCTGATCCTCCTCCTGAAGGCAAACCTACTTCACCTTCATAATGCTAATCCCTTCTCCTCCTCATGCACCACTAACTCCCTCACCCATTGCCAGCACCAGCGTTCCTCAAGTCCTAAAAAAACCATCTCTAGCTTTGTGATGCCCCCCTCCTTCTTGGAAGCAGCACCCCCTAGACTACTCTTCATCAATTCTCCAATTTCTCAACCTCAATGATAATCCTTCACAAAAGCTACTTTCTCATCCCCATAAAGCCATAATTTGAGTAAAAGACAAGATCATAAACCTAACTTATTCAATTTTTTAATCTACTTTTCCCGATAGGCACTTGGCTGAAAGACAACCCTAAAAAAAGGGAAAAACAAAGATTTATTTATGTTGATGCTATGATTGTAATTTAGTGCTAGTCGAGTAGTGGGGTATTTTTATCCAAAAGAGCACTTAACTTTCAAGCTTCTTCGATGACAAAGTTCAGCTTTACTTTAAGAGGGAAGTAACCTGTTTCGATTTCCGAAAGCTAAACATTTTCTGATTCAAACATAACCATCCAGGTAACATTGGATCAACTACACATAAAGTCAACTAAGATCTCAGCTCAAGTTACCAACACTGTTGCCAACTTGTTTAATCACATGCTGCGATCAGTTTACAAACTATGCTTGGATCTTATTTCAAAAGCTCCCAAAAAATAACCTAAAAATATGATCTTATACATATCCAATGATGTGACTTGTAGGCAAAAACATTTCTATCCCTCTGTTCCTTCTGATCAACTGAAGAAATGATCCTAATCTATAGAACATACTGAGAATAGCAAATAGAGCCTCTAATTTTCGTCATCAATTTTGGCATTCATAACCTCTGATCTTCAATTTCAAAATGGACGAGAGCTTGTTTCTCTTCCTCAACCCTTACAATTAGGTAAAAAGTACAAGAAGTCTAAATTGCTCGGACTCGGGTGCGGGTGTCCGATACGGGTACGGATCTAGAGGTCGGATCTTTCATGATCTAATTTTTAAGATTCGGGATATGGATCCATGTATGGATACGGGTGTCGATACGGGTGTGGGGATTCACCTAAATATAATTAAAATATCTAAAAATAGAGTTATAAAACCTAAATTATGAGATATTATGTTGGAGAACTTGAGCAGAATCTTGGAAAGAGATTAAAGGACAATGAGTGACATATAAATTTCTATATAGAAGGTATTCCATTTTCTTCAATTTCACCTTAGCTTGTGTACTATTGATCATAGAAATCATTAAAAATATCAGACTTTCTCCATCAATTTTGGTTAAAGTACCCAAAATGGGTTGACCATATCGAACATGGATCCCACATCCACACCCACACCCATGTCGTGACGACACGGGCGCGGCACCAAAAGTGAAGAGTCCGAGCAACTTAGCAAGAAATACAGACAGAATCTTTATAAAGACATCTATTAGAAAATCATCCTACCAAAATTCTTAATGCAAAAAATTGGCCAGAATAAGAAAACAATGTAGTTCATTCTTTGAGCCCAACTAAAATCTCATAAGAATATAAAATCATAACATCCTAATTCATTATCAAGGCAATGAATGAATTGAGATAATTCAAGTTAAGCAAAAAAAATCATACAAAGCAGAGAGCCATTTTGATTTGAAGATGTTACGACTCTGACTCACACACATGCAATCACATATCTGAACACAAAAGGCTATTGAATCTATAGGGTTAATTTTTTATTTATTTTTGAACTTGGTAACTTATCTATAGGGTTAATTCATACAACAAAATCTCATAACCAAATATATATATATTGAATATACTCATTGTTTATTGTATGAAAACATGAGAAGCTATTGAATTTTCAAGGTAACTTTATACAACAGAATTTGATAACCATGAAGAGTGATGCATATAGTCATTTTGCCTAATAAGAAAACAAAGAAGAATACTGTAGTAGCTTTTAAGAGTACAGTCTCCCTATTTTGTACCTGCAGAACCATGATTTGTGCAGATAGAGTAGTAGCTTCACTCTGCAGAGTCTGCACCTTTCTCTCCAGTTCACTAGTATAACGAATTTTCCGCTCCTTCGAACGTGCAGCAGATTGTCTGTTTGCAAGAATCCTGTAATAATGCAGAAACAAAGATGAATTTCTACAAAAGCATAAACCAAAGTTTAATGCTAGAACTGTTATCTATAAGGGGACTTAGTATTTTAAGGAAAAATTGAAAACATACAAATTACAAGACAACAAAATTGGGAAGCCATGCTATGTAACAGTGACACGTCACACGCTATAACCTTTTGTGCGAAAAAAATTCAGATTACTAATGCTGACATTTAGAGGTCGTCAGTAACCTATAGTTTCCAAATCTTCTCATCTCTTACCATTCACGTAATACCACTTCATTAAAGAACACATCATAGTAGCACTGCTTTTTTCTTTCATCTTAAATGAGCATACAAGGTGCAATAAAATCTCTTCATTAACTCAGTATTCCAGCTTCCCTGCTAGGAGCCTCTGCACTGCTTTTAAGTAGTATAGTCCCCCCTCCCTCCCTCTCAATCCCTACTTCTTTTTTCCCAATATAAAAACTTTACTTGTAAAGACTAATCCTCTGTGTTAAATATCCTGGCCATTCACATATAATGAAGTGGAAACTTATTTCACTTCCCACAAGATAAGTGTTGCAAATGATCACCAACATCTTTTTCTCAAATCATATCCTTTTCTTCTCTTTCATCCATTTGAGTGTGAGAATATGTAACTGATATAATTTCACCAAATTC
The DNA here is from genome assembly GCF_000226075.1 of Solanum tuberosum. Lineage (NCBI taxonomy): Eukaryota > Viridiplantae > Streptophyta > Magnoliopsida > Solanales > Solanaceae > Solanum > Solanum tuberosum. The sequence continues at coordinate 687,137 of NW_006239231.1, forward strand.
ACACTTGACAACTCCATTATACCAAGTCAAACATGCTCTTTACAGCTAAAAACATAGACAATTTTGGCATTCCCAGGGACAAGCAATTCACTTCAAAACCAAGAAATATAGCAACCATCTATTTTGCTTCATGTGCCCACGAGGCCAAGAATTTCCAAATGCCCAACAATTCGAAGAGAGATTTCCTCTAAAGCATTAGACCTAAGTATAACTCCAAAGTAAAAAATTCTTAACCAAAGAAAGAAACCCTCAACCCCAAAAAATTTCATATTACAATTGAGGCAACTGCATATAAAATTGAAACAAAAACAAACAGAACTTTATGAAAGTTCAAACCTTAATCACTAAAGCTAAGTATAATTCCAAAGTCAAACTCTTAACCAAACAAACAACCTCAAGCCCAAATATTTTTTGAAGAGAAATTTTCTCTTTTAATCATTAGAGCTAAGTATAATTCCAAAGAACTTAAGTTTTTCACACTATTAACAGAAAAAAGGAAAAAACTTGATAGAAGTTCAAACCTTTTGGCTCTCTTGGGATCAATCAAAGCCAATTCAGCAAGCCGATCAGGCGCCATTGCTTTCTTCACAGAGCTCTCAGCCTCAAACGACGCAGCAGAGAAAGAACCATCCATCGAATTGCTATGCCTATGACGATAACCCGAACCGGAACCCAACATCTTCTTCTCCTCCGACGCAGCCGGCGTTGTAGCTCCAGCTTCACCAAACTCCAGACCATCAAAAAAGTCGGCGTCAACGGAAAGACTCCTGAAGTGATTCAACGGTCTAGGGTTATGATCAGCACCCGGTCCGTTTGAAGACGAGTCAGCTGAATTTGCCGGCTGCATGTGGGTATCAGTAGAAGGGGACAACGCCGGCGCCGAAATGTCAAGGTTGAAGTCAGCAACGACGTCGTCTAAGAGGATGTCATCGTCGAAGTCAGGGAACCTGAAGAAAGTCTCCGGCGGTGACGTGCTATACGGGTCGGAGTATCCGGCATCTGGTCAAGGTCAATCCGACCCGGTAGAAATGGGATGGGTATGGGCTTTCCGGTGAACTTCGGGTCCATAGTAAACAAACCCAAATCAATTCTTCAGTTCGATTTTGGAAAGAAGAAGAGAGAGAGTAGAAATGGGGGTGTAGAAGAAGAAGAACAAGGAGAGAGAGAGAGGGAGAGAGAGAGGGGGAGAGAGAGGCAGTTGGCTAAAAGTGCAAGCTCACATGGGAGGGTTTATTATAGTTGTTAGGAACGGTTAAACTATAGTCGGAGCGGTAAAGACTCATTTATTTAGTTGCCAAATATAATCGAATTTTAGTGTGAATATCATATAAAAAGTGGAAATTTTTAAAAGATATATATGAAATTTCAAAGTCCAAGGGTCTTTTGGTGTGAGAGATTAAAATAAATAGTGATGGATAAGAAAATAGTGATGGGATCATTTTTTTATATCTTATTTGGTTGTCATATTTGGGATCATTGTTTTAAAAGGTGGGGGCATGAGGTTAGACGTTTTATACTGTACAGGGCGAGACGTAAGCCTTGAGACACAGGGAGTAAGTCCCATGGATCTACGGGGCGTAATCTCATGTATATTCAATTTTATAGTTTTATTACTAATAAAATAAGCAAAAGTAAATCTTTTAATGATTTATGATTTTTATTTGAGATAAGTATTAATAATCAATAATGAAGAAAAAAATATATAATTACTACTCCCTATGTCTCTAATTACTTGTCCACTTTTGAATTGACACACCTATTAAGAAATCAATAATTGACATAGTGAGTTTACCATTTTACCCCTATTAATTGTGAAGTGAATGAATTAAAAACTTAATACTTTCGAGAAGTTCTACCTTTTTTTAAGTAATTAATCGAGGGTATAATATGTAAAAAAAAAATTGTTTTTTCTTGATTTGTCAAAATGGACAGGTAATTAGGGACAACTAAAAAAGGAAATGTGGACAAGTAATTAGGGACAGAGGGAGTATTTATGAAATATCATTACACTAATAATAAAAATATGATTTAAAGCAAAAAAAGTTCAAAACAATAAATTAAAAACGCCTGGGCGTACGTTTTTACACCCAGGACTTATGTTTTTATGCTCGGGGCTTACGCCTCAAATTTTAGAACTTACGCTTTATGGATCTATGTCTTTAAGTTACGCCCCTGAGTGTTTTTCGTACTCCCCGTCCTGAGATTCGCCTTCGCCCTAAAAACGTTTTTGAAAACACTGTTTGAGATAACTTATCACACAATTTATATCATAGTGATGAGATAAGTTATCCAATATATATGGTGGGATAAGTTATCCCAAGATAACTAATCATAGGATAACTAATCTTGGAATAACTTGTTACCAACTAAACGACCCATGGTGTAAACTCTATTTTTTTAACCAATATTTTAAAATAATAGGGAATATTAATAAATTTGAAAGAAACATAGTGTAAACTCTATTTCTTTTGACAAGTATTTTAAAATAATAGGGAATATTTTAAAATTTGAAAAAATGGATAGGAAATAGTATAGAATTGTTTAAAGTTATAAAACGCGCGCGCCTATATATATATATATATAAAAGAGAATCCTAAGCCCGTTTATGTGGCGCCATCACAAATCAAGATTCTCTTTTAATTTATTTTTTTCCATAACTACACTTCCCCTCCTCTCAAAAACCTTCACAGCCGCCATCACCATCTTACAAATTAAGCCTCCACCAAATCTTCTATATGTATAAATATCAGCCCACTTTTGAATTTACTTAAGCAACTGATCACCATATAAGAATATTGGGCCAAACTTAATCCTATGTATACTTGCATTATTGCATGCATTAGTCTATCATTCTCGATAATCTTACTTTATCTTTGGTAATTTGAGTTAATCATTTTTTTTGTCTAGGGGTGTTACAATATAGATTGAAGGTCAATGTCATTTATTAGAACTTTGAATTGATATCTGAAGTACACGTTGTTGGATTTTAAAAGATATGAATGAAATATGAAGAGTTGCGACTTTCATAAAAAATTGTAACTTTTATGAAAAGTTGTTACTTTTATGAAGAGTTGCTACTTTAATGAAGAATTGCGACTTTTATGAAAAGTTGTGATCTTTTCGAAGGGTTGTAACTTTTCCAAAGAGTTGTGACCTTTCCGATAAGGCACAATAAGTATTTGCTCACACTACCCTTTGTTCTCTATAAATAGAAGGATTTTCTTTCATTTTAAAACAACGAAAAATTCTTAACGTCTTCTTCTTCTTCTACACAATTAAATATTCGTGTACTTTGCTCCTGTTGTGTGGCTCTACGTAATCTTGTATGTAAGATAATATATTGTTTTAATTTTAATGACCGATAAATTTTAAGTATTATTTTATAAATTCATGATATTGAATTCCTGCGTAAGGCGTGAATAATTTTATATATATATATTAAAGAAAAAAGTGTACACTTGTACTCAGTACACTTGTACTCCAATTAATAAGGGAACAGTTTTTTTTACATAACTTTAGATTTGAAAATGGATTGTCGACTTCGAAGAATATCATGTCGTGACATGTTGGTAACTTAGGTTATAGAATTGCATGGAATGTTCTAGAGTGGTAGAGTATTCTAGAAAAAAACTTATTTATAAATATATAGGAACTTATTAAATTATTATTATTTATGTAATAGCTCCTAAGTTAGTAGTATAAATAAATGAGCATTGATTTGTAAATTCATCAAGCAAAACCCATCAATCTTCCAAGCAATATAGTCTTCTTAAAAATTCTCATGTGTCTTTCTTCATTCTCTTGGCGATTTAGGATTAAAAGACTTCCTTATGCCATGTGACGTCTAAGTAACATGATATCGTTGTGTGTCACACCCCTTTTTTCGCACGCGGGATAGGATTTTTCCAATTAAAGTGACGGTATTGATTAAGGATTATTTTTATTTTTCTTTTAGAGTCGCCACTTGAAATTGAATTATGGTGTTCCAAGTCACCTTTTTTTTTTAATTTCTAATTAAAAGGAAATGACTTTTTATTTTGGTTTGCGAACTAGAAATTCGGGTAAGGAATTCTGTTGACTGAGGAAAAGGTATTAGGCATCTCTCGTATCCTGTGGTTCTAGCACGGTCGCTTTTATTGACTTATACTTATCTTAAATTATTGTTTGGATATATTATTACAAGTCATGACTTGCTCTTATTTATTTTTATTGTTGAAATTTAATTAGTCCCACCCTAGATGCATCACTACATTCTTAGTCTTGGCATACACCGGCTTAGAAGCATAACTGCTTTCTTCTCTCGAGTGTGTCATCTAATATTTTATGTCTCACATCTTAATTTTGACAAAATAAAATATTTTCTAGAATAATTTTACCAAGGTGTGTCACCATATCCTTGAATTTCTTTTAAATGTTTCAAAAAAGATGTGTAACCACATTCTTAATTGAAACAATTTCTTTTTTAATATGTCTAAAATTTTGTCAAATCATTATAAAACTAATATTTTTTCTTTATACATAAAATCAAGTAAAGTAAAATAAATCTAAATATTGAGGATACAATATATAATTCTGACATCATTTCTATATCCTTTTACTTTATATTTTTAGATTTTTTATTACTCTAAAAATTAACGTCAAAATTAAGCATACACTTTCTAATCAAAGAAAACAATAACGAATTGTAAAAAATAAATCTCATTTTTTGTTTGATAAAATAAAACAACAATAATTTTTTTTTTTTTTTTTTTTTTGCCTAACAATACCTACTTTATCGTTATTATCTAAATCAAGATAAGAACAATGTTATGACTCGTTCATTTTTAAGAGATCACAACTAACAAATTAAAATAAATAAATAAAAAATAATCATCGATTAAAGCTACCTTCATTCATTAAATAGAGATATAACAACAAACAAATTAATCATTTCAATCAAATTAATGAATAAAACAAAATATAAGAAAACTTGTCATAAAATTACATCAAACTCTATAAATAAATTGAAGAGATAAGGAAAAGTTGAATACCGCAAAATCTTGACCGAACTTCGATTATAACACCCACCAAATTTTTGTAGGTGGTTTGTGATGGTATATGTGTTGTGTTTAAATAAAGTAGTAATGAAAAGAAAATATGTGAATGTATTGATGAATTAAACTAAAAATAAAAATGGATTCCTCTTTCTTCTTCTTTGTTTTCCTTGTGCAGATTGTTTTTTTTTAATTTTTGTTGTGTCGTGTGTCTGTGTTGCTGTGTCGTGTGTCTGTGTTGCTGTGTGTGTATTGTAGGAAGGAAAAGGAAAATGTGCAGATGTTTTTTTTTTCATGCCTGTTAAATGTTGTATATAATGTGTAGGGGTGAGGGAGTGTTGGGGTAGTGGAGGAGTAAGTGGGGTGAGGGTTGTGGGAAGTGGGGAAATGGGTAGTGTAGGATTTATTTTTTAAATTTTTTGTTGTTAATAAATAATAATAATATTAACTAATTATTTTGGAATTAATAAAAATATAGAAAAATTAAATAGCTAGATCAAAAAATATAATTAAGAAAATATTAAAATCACTAATTTATTTACTAAAATTTTGAATAAATTAAAACAAAATGTATCTTAAAGTGTGACTCTATTTTTGTTGTTTTCAAATCTTTTAAAATAAACTTAATAAAATAAGATAAAAAATCAAAATATTTAATTTAGATTTATAAAATATTTAAGCTCTAAATGGGTGTAAAAACTTAAGTTCGATAAAAAAATTATGTGTCTACATTATGAGTCATGACAATTAGCTTAAAAAGAAAATATGATGATATGGGAAAATCGATAGAAGAAATGACTGATAGAAAGACGTTACTACTGTCTTCTTCGGCGGCTGAAGAGAACTATAGTGAATCGTATGATTCGTAGGGTGTTGGACAGGGTTCGATACTCTGTTCTTCTATAATGAATTTTGTATCCGAGAAATGTATGTACGAATTTTATATCCGAGAAATGTACTATGTTCTTCTTTAATGAATATTGTATCCGAGTAAGAATTTTGTATATAACAAATGTATTGTTTTTCTATAATGAATTTTGTATTCAAGTACAAATTTTGTTTCCGAGTATATGAATATAGTTTTTGACAATACATACCTGAATTGATTCAAATATATATATAGAGAGAGGGTGTCATATTAATAATTATTAATTCATCATGAAACAACATTATATAGCTTATTATTGTCAAATAGTTAGATTAAATTTTAAAAATAAATTACACAACATATAGGAGAGACCATAGAGTAAACACATTTTGGAAATGAGTCAAGTGGTCAAATGCATAAAACGTGAGGTGAGTGTTTTATGAATTTGAGATATTAGTCTCACAAGATTTTTTACGCTTTCATAATCACTTCAAGATATTTAGGAGTTTGCTCATTTTGAAATTTTCTTTTTTCTAGATGAAATTAATATATATACATATATTTTAGAATATTGATTAGCGATAAACTTCTACAAGTATAGGTGCAGAAATATATGAAAGAAGGGGATAAAATTATTCTTATTTTATTTTCATAATAAATATTCCCAATGAGTTTAAGTTTAAGTTTTTAAGATAAACATGATAACTTAATTAAGTAATTAATAAAATATCTTTTTGAATATAATTATAATTACGGTAAAATATAATAAAATAAAATTAAGTCCTCTTTCTTCTCTAACCAAAATTAATTCATAGTTATTCTCTTAATTAATCAAGTTTATTTGCTTTTCTACATCTGTTTTTTTTATTCAAAATTTTTTAATTTCTTAATTGTCTTTGTTTTTTCTTTTAAAATTTTGATAAAGTCATGATCTGTAAACACAAGAAGAAGAATTAAAAAAAAGTAGCAACTTATTATTCTAATCTACAATATTAAGATATCCCAAATAAACTTGGTTAATTAAGAAGATAACTATGAATTAATTTTGGTTAGAGAAGAAAGATGACTTAACTTTCCTTTACTATATTTTACGTAATTATAATTATATTCAAATTTTTTTTATTAATTACTTAATTAAGTTACCATGTTTATCTTAAAAATAATTGATGATGTAGAAAATTTTATATACTGACCGTGCACAAAACTTAAACTCAATTAGAATATCTATTGTCGACAAACTTTCACAAATTAGGGACAACAATATACAAAGGAATCGGATAGAATTATTCTTATTCTATTTTCATAATAACTATTGTCAAATTATAAAATATGTTTAACAAATTTTATTGGTTTGCTTTGAAAAAAAAAATAGAATCAAATGAGAGAAAATCAAAGGATTGGAAATTATGGAACAAATTAAAAAATAATGGGATATGACTAAATTATTTGGCTAACTCTAGAAAAGTTGATTATTTAATTGGTTAATATAATCACCACCAAATAATTGGGGAGTAATATTGCTAAAGAAGCTTCCTTCTTGTCGGAACAATTTGTTGTTTTCTATTGCAGTGATTCAATGTGTTTATTACTCAAAAAAATTATAATGGTTTTGACATTAATAATGCCACCAACAAATGATTAGACAAGAAGGAATATAGATGCAATGAATTTAACTAAGTATATATTCAAATGAAATCTCGATGTAACTCGAAAAATTGTTGTCATTTAATTTAGAGATCATATATTTCAGTTGTGGAAATTATCTTTTGCATTAATTAATATCATGTAAAACTGTATATAATAATTTGATTTTTTTTCCAGACGTTATACATAACAAAAATTTATTATGTCAGACTGTCTTTTTATTTTAATTTTTTTTTATGGTGGAACTAAATCATTCATTAATACCACTTGTAAATATAATGATGATATTATATATGGTCTATGAATTAATTTAAATAGTTCTTCAAGGATAACAAGTTATATCGTCGGCCATGGATATGAATATTTTTTGCAGATAAAGACAGGTATTGCTATTCAAAAAGGATGTTTATATTTTTAATTAACTTAAGATATTATTGAATAATAAATTAAACTTTGTATTATTATTTAAATATATACTAAAAATAATAGCTGGTCAGGAATTCAATCAATTAATATGTGTTCTAAAATTATCACTACTTACCATGCAAGAAATTGCTTGGATCTTTGTTTTTAGATAGGTTTAAGAAATAATGGAAAATTATATATAATAGCAAACTATTAATTCAAATTAAATGCTATAAATATACTTTGATTTAATTGTACCCTATAGCTAACTATTGCTATTTTTCGCCACTCTCCCTGGTGGAATCTCGCTCGCCACTCTCGTTTGGTGGCAGTCTCACTCACCTCTCTTGATATGTATAGCGAATTATACAAGTGTTTTTTTTTGTATATGTATAGCGAATTATACAAGTGTTTTTTTTTGTATATGTATAGCGAATTATACAAGTGTTTTTTTTTGTATATGTATAGCGAATTATACAAGTGTTTTTTTTTGTATATGTATAGCGAATTATACAAGTGTTTTTTTTTGTATATGTATAGCGAATTATACAAGTGTTTTTTTTTGTATATGTATAGCGAATTATACAAGTGTTTTTTTTTGTATATGTATAGCGAATTATACAAGTGTTTTTTTTTGTATATGTATAGCGAATTATACAAGTGTTTTTTTTTGTATATGTATAGCGAATTATACAAGTGTTTTTTTTTGTATATGTATAGCGAATTATACAAGTGTTTTTTTTTGTATATGTATAGCGAATTATACAAGTGTTTTTTTTTGTATATGTATAGCGAATTATACAAGTGTTTTTTTTTGTATATGTATAGCGAATTATACAAGTGTTTTTTTTTGTATATGTATAGCGAATTATACATATATATGTTTACTATGAAGCGCAATTATGCAAACTTTGCTATAGCATACAAATATGAATTTTGTGTTTGCTATATGTGAAAGTTGCTCTAAAAAATAAGTATAGTTGAATTACAAGCAAGATTAATTATATGAAAAAATTACATAAATAAATATCTTATTTTATTATAATCTCTAAGATTTTCTACCAGTTAAAAAAATTACAAAAATTTCTTCTCGTATACATCCCTATCCCCTCTCGGATACATTCCTATCCCCTTTCGGATACATCCCTCTAATGTATCATTTTCAATTTGTGAGCTATGTACTCACATGTTTTCTGATATATTCAAGATCCTATAAATTTCAGAGATTTTGTAATTTGGGAAAGAATAAGGATATAATTTAATTAGCTCTTAACACTATGGAATTTATATATGTGTGTATGCGTGCCCACGTGGCGGAGACACATATAATTATTGAGTGATGTCAATCGACATCTCGTTATTGAAAATTTACATTGTATAGTTAGATAAAAATATCTTTTTAATAAACACAGTGCATATTATCACTTCTTGATTTCTACGTAATTTTCATTGTGTGTATCTTGCTATAGAAATCGTCATATTACAAGTTTATGAAAAAATTACAGTTTGAGTCAACAAAAATATTATAACTATTGTATAATAACCCAACATGATTGGTAACTTTGAATAAAGACATGATTGGTAAATTTGAGCTTTGCCAAAAGTTTTTTTTATGTTTTTCTTTCTAAAGTTAATTATTATTGAAGCGATTAATTTGGATTTGTATTGCCAAAAGATTATAAATCTCTAATTAAAAATAAAAAGTGTCATTATTTCAAGCTAGTAATAACATTCATGTTACTAGATACGAAGTCGTCATTTTAAATAAATTTGATTTTCAAGTTATGCACAAATTGATAATTGACCAATTATTTAAGCAATAAGGAACATCACATCTACTCAATTATGAGTTAGCGGACCACTATTGTTCGAGTTGTTTCCTATATTACTCTACTAGTAATTAATATCTTTCTTTTATCAGAGAAAATGACTAAAGAATGCTCCTAAATTACTCAAAAATAACTTAATTTTATCCTCCGTTAATTTTTTAGCTCAAAAATGTTATCTCCATTGGCCAATTGGCTAAGAAATGTCATTAATTAGTCAAATATTTCAAAATACTCTTCTTACTAACGATCTCGTGTTAAACAATTTTTGCATACATGAAAGTCCATGTTCCGTCGGTAGCTATATTATTATACTACTATGCTTTTTCTACTAATATATATTCCTAGCTTGTAGGTTCATAATATTGGTGCAATCATGCATGACGATAATTAAGTCAGTTTTTGTGGTTTGAATGAACAATTTGTTCTTTAATTTATGTCCCAAAATAATTTCGTACTACCAAAAAGGATTCAAAATCAACCTCCGAAAATTGATTTCAAGCGGTTGATTTTAGCCTAAATATTTTTTTTTAAAAATATTTTATTATGAAATTGACCTTTGGAGGTCGATTTTTTAGCACCAAAAATCGGAAAAGTGCAACCCAACCGAGCTCGGTCCATGACCTCTGGGGTCGTTAACAATTTTTTTTTTGAGAATACTAATCTTTGAAGCTCAATTTTGCAATTTTATTTTTTTTAAAAATCGACCTTCGGAGACCTGACCTTGAACCTTAAGACGCCGAGTCCCAACCTTCAACCCCAACCCTAGACCCAACTCCAACCCTGAGACTCCAGGCCTGAGACTATACCAAGCCGTAATTAATTTGGTCGAGTCTTGAGACGATTGAGTCTTGGTTGGGGAAAGGGAGGGGTTTGTCATGTGTCGATTCACAGTCAAGGGTTTGGCTATGTGTCGATTAAGGATCGGGTCTTAAGTTGGGTTCAGGGCCTCAGGGGTTGGATCACAGGTTAGGGTTCGGTTTAGGGTTGATGTTGGGTCTAGGGTGGGTAAGTTCTTAGATTAGGCATTAGATCTTGAGTTAGGGTTTAGGTCGGGGCATGTCTTGGATTGGGAGGTTTTGGGTCGACTCCTGAGTTGGTTAGGGGTGGGGTTGGTAACTATTTAATAATCATTGATTGATATAAAATACTATTCTATTTGTCTTAATTTATATAACACTCTATTCTTTTTAGTTAGTTCAAAAAAAATTAAGGACAGTACGTTTGCTTATTTGACAAAGATTTAATGACATTATCAATAGTTTATCCATGTTAGGTCTCACTTATTTGAAAAAGTCCACAAAGGTGTATTGTTTTTAAGGATAGTTTTGAAATATTGCAAAAAAAAATCATATTTCTCAAACTCCATGTCGAATCATTCTACATCACATAATTATTGAAACATAAGGAGTAATTAACTAGCTATATAAGTTCAACTTACAGATGATTTAATAACATTTTACATTACCAATGTATTAAATTAAAATCATGTAATTAAGCATGTTCAATGGTAATGAATTGCATCATGATTATATGATCATGTATTAACTACCCAATCTGTTGAAACGTGTAAAGTATATTACCCTCATTGCATTTTTTTTTTCAATTTATTAAAATATGATATATTTTTATATTTGAAAATAATTTAACATTAAATTTTATATTTACTTTTAATGACATTATATTTTATAGAAACACAAATAGTATGCCATTTTCAAGCCTATAAGTTACAATTTTTTTTTGTATATCATTTGGTTTACAATTAGATTATCTTAGGATTATAATTCGGAATTAATATATCACCATCTATATATGAGATAGATTATTCCATGATTGTAGTATAAGCCTATAGGTATAGTATACCACTAATGAATATAGTGCAGCGAATAGAGTAGATTTCGGATAAAAACTAAATGTTAAAAGTTGTTCTTACAAATACGTAAAGATTTAATAGTTATAACATTATTTAATTTCAAAATCATCAATATCAAAATAATAATTAAATGATAATTATTTTTAAAAAATAGTTAAATGACATTTTTTTTTATCTATATAAAGCATTTTAGTAACGTTTCCAACTTGTAAGGATCAACATGTTTTTAATATAATATAGATAGAAGATATAGATAATAACTTATTTTGATGCTTACACTTATATTTTAATTAACTTGAAGACAATTTTAATTGGAGTCAATTCCCTAAATGATCACCCAAGTTTAGGAAATTGCCTTGAAATATCACTTGTGTTTTATTTTGGACCAAAATATCACTCAACTATCACTATTTTCCTCCAAATATACTTGACACTTCAAAAGCCTCACTCTCTCCTAGTTGGCATGACATGTCATTAGTGTCTTTTTTTAATAATAGACTAATTTAATTTATTAAACTCATTTAACTAAAATAATGATCATATTATTTTGAAAAAATATATATATTAGTTTATTAAGAATAAATTTTCATACTTAAGAATATTTTATCATAATTAAACTTTTTATTTTTTATGTTATGAAGAATAGGTTTTTAAAACGTACTATAATGTCATTATTGATGCATAAAAAAATATAGTTGGACCACAATACTTGTCATTTTATAAAATTTATGCATAAATCACCATATTTTGCCTATTATACCCTTGATAGAATAGTTAATTAATCTTGTCATTTATTAATAAAGTTGACTTAAGAAAATATTAAATAAGGGTAGAAGGGTAAAGTTACATCATTTCTTAATACAAGTGCAAAGTAAAAAGGCGACATATAAAATGGGACGGAGGAAGTATATTTTATCCAAAAAAAATACTAAATACCTCAAAAGTCTCATTCCATTCTAGTTGATATATCATGTCATTAAATTATCATTTAAAAAAAATAATAGACCTATTTAATCCATCAAACTTATGTCTCTATGAAACAAATATATAAATTACATGAGAATTATGAAGATTAAAAAAAAAATTAAAAAATCTAATTCCTTTATATATTCTTACCAAACAAAATTCAATGAAAAAACCTTTGTGCAATTATTACCTGATAATTTTTAAAATTCCTAATAAATTATTCGAAAATTTCAAGCAATTTTTTTCATAAAAATAATCAAATAAATTTGTAAGGTTGACAAAAAAGTTGGTAAGGAAGAGAAAATTATTATTTAACCTTTTTTAATTTTTATTTTTATTCTTTTATTCTATATGATATTATATTTTAACTTCTCATACAATTAAACACCAATATATATTCTTATCTCATCCCAAATTCATGAAATACAAGTAATGATTTATTGAATTGCGTATTTTAATTCAATAATATACATATTATATGAGATTAGTATACAAATAAATAAAGATCAAAATTTTATTTTCTAATATAAATATTACTTTCACTTTCTATTTTCTTTTCAAAAAAGATATTGTAAGTATATATGGATTTCAAAGCACCCAATTAATTAATTTTTAATAGTTAATTGACCTTTAATATTATTGATTTATTATACAATTTATGATTAATTGATGTAAATTAGCGTTCATGAGTGATTTGTAAATCAATATTTTTTTGATGAGTTTGCTAAATTAAATTAGTCTATTATTAAAAAAAAGACTTTAATGACACATCATGCCAACTAGGAGAAAGCGAGACTTTTGAAGTGTCAAGTATATTTGGAGGAAAATAGTAATAGTTGAGTGATATTTTGGTCCTAAATGAAACATAAATGATATTTCAAGGTAATTTCCTAAACTTGGGTGACCATTTAGGGAATTGACTCTTTTAATTGGAATGGGATTACTTAAATGTTCTACTTGATCTAAATTAGTTAGAAATTAATTATTCTTATCAAAACATAACACATGATTTTAATTAGCGAAAAAAATATTTGGATAAAAAAAGATTAATTATTTATGTGGCTGCTGGGATTCGAGCCCAGGTCTCCACGGCCACAACGTGGAATTCTTACCACTAAACTACAGCCACAAGATATTTCCTTTTGTCAACAATTTATTTCATACTGTATATACTTTATTAATTCCAAATTGAAACAATTCAAATTAAATTTAATGAGTTTATAACATCCATTTTCTTATTATTGATAACTCCAACTAATAAAATCAATTTCTCTTCACACATGTCTATAACATGGAGGACTAATTTTTGCATTTCATGTCGAAATATATTGTTGTTGAATACTTGCAAAAGTAGTTAATATTTTAGTCAATCTTTATAAATTTTATGCAATTCAAACATAGATCAATATATATTGTTTCCTTAAAGATTCAATGCCACAAATACGATCACAATGAATGTGTTTTAGTTTGAACTATTCATTAGCCTAATAGGATATCGGGGCGGATCTAGAAAGACAATATTGTTGAACTTATTTGTATTAGGTATATGAGTTTATGTCTAATCAGTACAAATAAAGATAAGGTATAAATATTTTTGTAACCTTGGTGTCAGAGCAACCTTGTGTGCACCACGATTAGTTATATGTAATATCTATCACCTACCATCAGCAACATGTACCAAGCAATTCTATCAACCAAGATTGGGACAAAAGAAATCACCTAGCTTGTATTTTTGTCTCTATTGGAGATCGAACCTAAAAATCCAAAGTTCTTCATCCAATTTTTTTAATTAAAAGTAAAATCAAGAACTCAATCTGTAACTTGAAAATTTAACACCAAAAATCATAAGAAAAAATTGATGTTACGAAACTTTGAAAATTTCGAAAGTTAAATTTGGTTGGAGCCTTGTACGAGTCCAAAGTTTAAAAACTCAAATATATTCTTATAAATTCGTGTAAAATGCATTTAAATTTGGATCCTTTTTAGTTAGATGCTTTGAAAGTTGATAAAAAATGTACATAGTATGAAATTTTAGTAAATAGTTAAATTAAATGTAGCAAAGATACTAATAATCTTACCATAGTTGAATGCAATTTTCACCTATAAATAACGTTATTTTAAGGGTGTGAAAACATGCATGTAATATTATTCAGTACTAAAGTCTGCAGCAATTAAACAATGGATAATTTTCATCATAGTTTCTTTATTTTATATTTCTAAACCTATTTTGAAATATGCTTTTATTGAGCCAACGATTTATTAAAAACAATCAGTACTCTACCCCTCAATAATAATTAATAGAGATAAAACTTACGTATATTCTATCAAAATAGGACGAAAGGGCAATTGGTGATAAAAAATAGTAGCATTGAGAGAAAGAGAAAGGAGGAATAAAAAATGATGATGATTAATGACTCAATTAATCGCTAATTACTAAGAATCTTCATTCGATCATTAACTAATCTTCTTCAGTCACTTGGGTAATTTTGGGCTTATTGATGCTTCTCTTGGAAATATTAGGGAGTTCAAATTTTTTACTAGCTGCAAATATGAAGCATTTTGAACGTATAATATATCAAACGAATCAAAATATTGAGAGAAGTTCATATCGAAATTTTAGGATTATTTATAAGAAATTTGAAGTGAATATAATGAAAATCATCATTGAAGACCTTTCAAGTTCAAATTTTAAAATTCAACCAAATGTGGTCTGTTTTATGAATAATATATCAAGAATAGCAAAACATCAAGAGGAGCGTATATATAAAAGAATTGGTACTACAGTTTAATTAGATGAGATTTGAGCTCGTTGAAATTGAAAAATAAAACTAACCATTGAGGAAGACGTACTATTGCAATTTATAAATATCGTATAATGATGTGTATATATTGAAAAATAAAACTAACCATTGAGGAGGATATATATATAAATATATTTCTCTTATATGTTGGCAAGTTCTCATTTCAACCAAACTCAACAAAATGGTGTATATCTCTCTTCCAAGCTTGAATTGAAATCGGTGAGTTTATTTTACCTTTTTTCCTTTCTTCTTCTCCAAATATAATGCTTTTCTCCATCAAATATTATTGTTTTTTCCTTCACGTCTCTTCGAATTCTCTACTAAAAACAAAATTCTAAAAATAGTGTTTTTAGGATCAATCTATGATCTTGAAAAAAAACAACAATCTATTTATAAATTGATTTGGCAGGGAGAATAAAAAGAAAGATAAGAAGAATAAAATGGAGGAAATCAATATATACAAACATGATAAAGTAAAAGTTTCATTATAAACACCCCGTAGAACCAAATGTTACTTAACTATTGAGTAGCTTTAACTTTATCTTGACAAAAGCATATAAATCATAGTTATTTAATTACTTGTGGTCATTAAATTTTATAAAATTTGACTACTTTGTATGCAATTATATGAAGCTGCTTGATAATATATATGATTCACAATGTTTCACACGTATGTTTAGCTATTATCATCGTGAGATTCCTTTTATCCTTTTCTTTTTTTTTCTACTTTCTTTCGTTTTCATTTCTTTTTCTTTATTAGTCTTTTGAATATCACATGTCGTACAATCAAGTCATTAACAATGAAAACTTCAAACAATCATCCAAGAGTTAATTAAGATGTAGACTACGGTATTGATGGTCATTTTCTAATTTTACAGAAAAGAATGTGATAAGATGAGATAGAATGTTAACGGGCATTACTGAGCTTCCAAGGAACAATAGGAGGTTCGATCTCATAGACTTTAATTCTCTTTTTCAACCCACGAAAAGGGTCGAAAAAACTCAATATTGCTATTACGAATATGAAAATAATGATCAAATTTGAATTCAGTTATCAATTGCCCCTATCGAAAATAAAATTGACTATCAATTTTGAAGGAATTGGAGTTATATATCTATTTTCCATTAAAGAGTTCTTGTGTTCCAAAGGGGGCAATTTGCACAAATAATTTTTAAGGCTTTTTAATTCTCTGTCGACTAAATCTATCTGTGAAAAAAACAAAAAATTTAACTACTTATAAACGTGAATTTCACCTTTAATCTAATGTGTAATACGTTAAAATGAAGGAAGTTGATCGATGACCTGATGATAAGAGAGTTGGCGACCAAAGATATATCTTTGAAAGGACATGATTAATAATTCTACTCATTTTCAACTTGGCTTTGCTCTCTTTTTACTTTTATTTATAAATTTGTTCATAGCTTTCTATTTACTTGACTTACGAGTTATTTTGCTTGGAGACATATAATTTAAAGAGTGACGTCAAAAAGGTTCATACACAAATAGTTGACTAAGTAGGCCCTCGTGAAATGGGTTAGGCCCAAGATTTGTGCGCACTTAATTAAAAGATGAGTAAACTAAGTGGAATTTTTATTAATAATTATAGTTTGTTGGATCATAATTATGAATAGTAGTTATAATTTGTTTAATGACGATTTATAATAATAGTTTTAGAGAATAGAAAGGAGAGCGAGATCAAGAGAGATAGAGAAGAGCGAAAAACAGATTGTATCTCAGACACAAATTGTATTGAAATACACAAATCAACGCACATATAAGTACACATACACAATCTCTCTCTCATACATAGATACAACTACCATTATCAACATGTATCAATCAAAAAAAGATATAGTTTGAGCATAGACGTATTGATTTCTCTTATACACATACGATTTTTTTTTTGACATATAGCTACAATTGGTTGGTTCTAATACACTCAGTTTTTCTCCTTTCACTTTCTCTTCTCTTCTCTTCTTCATAAATTGAATGTGGGGTGGGGTGAAGGTAAAGATATGTGTTAGAGGACGAAAATGACATTGTAATATCACTAGTGGAATTCGTTTTTTGTTACTTTCACTAAAAAAAAAAAAATTTACATTTTTAAAGTACATATCTCTATTTTCACTAAAAAATGTTACTATTTTCATAAAAAAATATTTTTCAAAAAGTTTGATTAATCAAATATAAAATAAATAAAAAATATTTTCCGTAAAATATTTAATTTCCGTACGGAACATATTGTGAATGAGAATCAAAACGAAATAGTAAAGAAAATTTAGAAAACACGACCAACTAAATTAAGGTGGATAAGGTCCAATGGCCGTTATTCTCATGTCTACAAATAGGCCGACACTTATGCATGCATGCATGAAGGAGGACTTTTTTCAATATTGCATATTTGATATTCGAAATCTACTCGTTCAATTAAATTAGATGTATGATTCCATTTTAAAAGAAGAGTTTATTATCCTTTAACTATTTACATGATTTGAGTCTGAATATTTAATTCAAAACAAAAAAAAAAACTCATCCTTATTATCATATTTGTTCGTGATAAAAAAAAAGAAGAAGTTAATTAGTGCAAATTCAACACTTATTTTTCAATCGTGTAATCATTTACATTCAAGCTTTATAATCACAATCCAATTTATCAGCTTGTCATCTACCAGCTTTTATGTTTCCATTTTCCATTTCCCTTACATACACTTGATTAATTAGCTTGTGTACTAATTTCGTAGCGGATCAATTCCAACGAGTCTTTTAAAGTGTTCATCAGTCCAACTTAGTTGTTATTAATATTGCTCAAAGCTACCAAATTCAGCAAATTTTTCATCACCATGATGAATAATTAAGTAAATAATATAGTATTATTTGGGAAGTAATTATAATGACATGTTTAGTTACATATGCTATTTAATTTATTAACTTTATGTGACAACCCTATCCATATCTCCCTAGACTTTTTTTTTTTTTTAAAAAACTTATCTTTCTTTATGCCACAAATTTGAAAGTTGGAGTGAACATTAATGGGATCATCGGGTCTCTTGTCTGGATGCAATTCTAATGCTTTCTTTCGATAGGCTTTCGATATGTCGATTTCAGAAAGCTTTGCCCCTTCCTTCCCGGAGGGTAAATCCAAAGCAGTATAATGATCAACTTCAATATCCATGGAATAACAGATAATTTCTAGATGTGAGAAACGTCTTTGTTTATTTTGGGGACTCATAAACAGACTTGTTCTATTTATGGGTGGCTTAATTAATTTTTCTTAATCCTGCAAGGACTCGAATTAATTTTTCTTAATCCTTGGAGTACAAGCAACTTCAATTCCTAATATATACTAACTTGAATAGCCTATTAGTATTTAAAGAAATTAATTATAAAGAATATCACTCAATTTTGAGATGAGCACATACGTGGATTGCTACGTACTATGTAAAATTTGGTAATTGAGATAATATATAAATATGTCTTAAATTTGATTTCAACTGACATATATTCCCTCTAATTCTGAATGTGAACAAATAGACATTTAAACTTATATAAAATTGAACAAATCGACATGTGAATCCTATGTGGCGTCCTATCGAACGTGTATTATGCCACGTAGGATGCATGTGCCTATTTGTTTAATTTTATACAAATGTAAATGGCTACTTGTGCACATTCAAAGTTGGAGAGCATAAATGTCAGCAAAAACTAAGTTAAAGGGCATATTGATTATTTTTGGGAAAATGCATAAGTACCCCCAACCTATGCCCAAAATCCCTGAGACACACCTAACATTTACTAAGGTCCTATTACCCCCGAACTTATTTTATATATAATTTTCTATCCTTTTTCAGCCTACGTGGCACTATCTTGTGGGCCCAGCGTGTGTTGACAATTTTTTCAAGGATATTAGGAAATGTGCAACTCAATCATGAGATGTAATGTTGATATTAGGAAAGATTTATTTGCAAACATTGTGCTTAGTAGTGGCTCAACTTTGTTTCCTGGCTTAGCAGAACGTATGACCAAGGAAATCACTGCTCTTGCTCCGAGCCACACGAAGATCAAGGTGTTTGCACCACCTGATAGGAAGTACAGCACCTGGATAGGAGGACCAGTTCTCGCTTCACTCAGTACTTTCCAACAAGTTAGTTTATTTTTGCCATATTTGATGGATCAATAAATCAAGCGATTAAGTCCTTAGTCTCAAATAATTGGTTCTAATGGTGATTGTCTTCTTGTTAATTCTTAATTAACTGCTAATATCTTCGTCACGTGCAGATGTGTATAACAAATAGCAAATATGATGAATTTGGTCCCTCAATTGTCCACAGGAAGTGTCCCTAAACTTGGTGAGAACTTCAAATTTCTGTAGTTAAATCCCTTCAAATGAATGCTTCATTTAAGTTACAGTGATCTATTCTTGCTTGGCGGGCTTTTTCCTTTTCTTTATAATAAGCTAGTAAGGAGGAAACTGGTGGATCGTATGTTACTAAGTGCCTATATTGCATTAGGTTGAGAACATTTGGTTATATTAGCAAACTTTTCAGTAGTATCGATAAGTGGTTGTGAAATTTATGTTTTCATGCTTTTCTACTTGAGCTCGGATTGGACTTTCTTAGCTTTGACGATCCTCAGCTCATTTATGATAACTGGTTTGTAAGCAGAGATTTTTTTTCACACCTTTCTATTGTTGTAGGTGATAATGAAAGAAAAGGTACAATAGTACTTGCTTTGTTGTTAGTTCACAACATTATTTATGATTATAGTACACATTGAAAGTAAGTACCGGGGGTAATGTAAAGCATAAGCTCCTGTTAATCGTTGGAAGCTAAAATTAAGTTTATTGTTTTGCGAAAGCATCAACCAAATCATTGCTTTTCCCGATACACGTGAAGTAATGTTGAATCTTTACTAGGTGATTTTGTATACCAGCATTGCGTTGATTTTGTATACCAGCATCAAACACATTGTTGCCTTCTCATGGGATGAAGACACTCTTTATCTTTGATAATGACAATTGACTAGTCTCTAAATGCAGGTTTTCGATGCAATCACTAATGAATCCAGCAACCAGCCACAACTACAGATAGCGAAGTCAAGTTGATGATCTCTTAGCAAAGGAGGGTGATAGGACTAAGTTTTTGAAAGACTTAGAATTTTGACAGTTAGCGGGTTTGAGTTGACATAATAAGAACTATTTTTGTTAGACATGATGTGGTAGCCACAATTACTGAGCTACCAATGACAAATGCTCTACCTACTCTGTAATTTTGCGCAAAAAGAAGGGTGTGGAGGAAGGATGATAACTACTTTCACACCGCCAACATTCAACCATCATTTCAAAACTATTCAAACTTTTAAAAAAGAAATGAAATTTGGATAGATGTATGATGTATCCTTGATGAAAATATGGAAAAAAAACTCAACACAATGTGTTAGAGTTTTACTATGCAGGAGTTCCGACAAAGCTTTGAGAATTTGAAGTTTATCGGTTCAAACTCTAAAAAAAGATTCATTGAATAATGACTCCTTTTGAAGTTCATGGATAGTATCATGGAACTTCACTTAATTAGTTGGAAATTCAAGACATTATTTGAGGTATTTATGATAAATTTTACAAAAAAATAAGTGAAAAAATAAATTTGATCATCAAAATAATATATTCAAATTAGCTGAATCATTGAAGTAAAGAAAATCACCTGTGAGAAGGATCAAGTGTAGATCTACATGAACTTTTTAAAAAATCAAAAATCGAAAAGTAAATTTAAAATAAAAAATTTCACTTAGACATATATATGAGATTTTTATAACGACAGAATGATGCCCTTTTCCCTTTGATTTATTCTTTTTAGTTCAGCTTTTATAGCCAAGTCCCATTTACTCTGTTTACCAGAAAAAGTCTCTTTTTCTCTCACTTCCAATATTGAACGTAAGCTTCAATTCTATCAGATTATCCATTGGATTCAGTGTATTTTTGTCTTCTGTTTTTAATGTGCTTGCTACTTGTTATTAGGAATATTTTTTAATTTTCTCTCACTCCCAATATTGAACGTAAGCTTCAATTCTATCTGATTATCCATTGGATTCAGTGTATTTTGTCTCTGTTTTAATGTGCTTGCTACTTGTTATTAGGAATATTTTTTAATTCTGCTTATGTATAATTGATTATCAAAGATGGTTTTATTTATTTGGGTATTTTCCATACTGAATGTGTAGATGATGTCAACATGCTTTCCTCACTTTCCTGGTAGAAGAGATTTTGTGGGATAATGATTTCATGATCCAAATCGTCATACTGGCTTCATGCTTGGTATGGGACAAAAAGATGCCTATGTTGGTGATGAAGCTCAGCGGAATAGAGGTATTTTGACTCTGAAATATCCCATTGAACATGGCATGGTAAAAAGATTGGGATCATATGGAGAAAATTTGGCATCACATATTTTACAATGAACTCTGTGTTGCTCCCGAGGAGCATCCCATTCTTCTGACTGAAGTGACACTTAACCCCAAAGCAAACCGGGAGAAAATGACCGAAATCATGTTTGAGAAATTCAGTGTTCCATCCATGTAAGTCGCAATCCAGGCTGTTCTCTCTCTGTTTGCTAATAGTCGGCTAACTGGTAAGCAGAAGAAGAAATACTGGTTCTCTTCTGTTTAATTTAGCCAGTCACTAATTTCGTTTGTAATTTTTCAACCAGGCATTGTGCTTAATTCTGGTGATAGTGGCGCCAACACGGTCCCCATCTATGAGGGACATGCAGTTCCTCATGCTATCTCGTTGTTAGGTCTTGGTGGTCGTGATATTACAAATTACCTCATGAGGATTCTCTGCGAGGGTGGTTATGTATTTCACGGTACGATAAGAGAAAATAATGTTACTAGGCGTATGAAGAAGACAATTACTTATGTTGCACTGGATTTTGAACAGAGATTGAAAAGGCAAAAAACAGATCTTCAGTTGAGAAGGCCTTTGAGCTTCCTTCTGGACAAGTCCTTAATGCTGAGAGGTTCCGTTGACCTGAAGTCCTATTCCAGTCATCTTTGTTCGGGATGGGATCGACAGGAATCCATGAAAAAGTCTACAATTTAATCATGAAAAGCGATGTTGATATTAGCTAGGAAGGATTTATTTGCAAACATTGTGCTTAGTGGTGGCTCAACTATGTTTCCTGGTATAGCAGAACGTATGAGCAAGGAAATCACTGCT
The DNA here is from genome assembly GCF_000226075.1 of Solanum tuberosum. Taxonomy (NCBI): domain Eukaryota; kingdom Viridiplantae; phylum Streptophyta; class Magnoliopsida; order Solanales; family Solanaceae; genus Solanum; species Solanum tuberosum. Next base: position 709,761 of record NW_006239231.1, read on the forward strand.
CTTGCTCCAAGGGGCACGAAGATCAAAGTGGTAGCACCACCTGAGAGGAAGTACAGAACCTGGATAAGAGGATCAATTCTAGCTTCCGTCAATAGTTTCGAAAGAGTTAGTTTCTCCTTACTTTATTTGACTTATCAATAAATCAATCTACCAAGTCTTGGTCTTGAACGATTAGTTCTAACTATGAACGTGTTCTTATCTTCTTTTAAGCTGAAGGGATTCAACACTAATATCTACATCCTATGCAGATGTTGATAACAAAGGGTGAGTACGATGAATTTGGTGCCTCAATTGTCCATAGGAAGTGCTCTAAGCTTCAATGTGTGAACTTAAAATTCTCTTTCAAGCTGACTAGATTGTCATTTAAACCTGAACAAACATTAGTAACATCATTGTGAACCTATGTTGATAATCTACAAATGGAATAAATCATTAATGTGGCTATACTAATAGCATAACCTAGCTAGCTGGATGAATTAATACTCATCAAGCAGTATGTCGACATTTGGTGATGCTGGAGGAAACTGTAGCAGTTCAAGGTAAAAGCTCCAGACTCCATCATCCTTGAATGATCTCGTAAGCCTAACTGTCACCTCTACATGAAAACAAGTTAAGTATAGGGAATGATTCAGGGAAAGCTATTACTAGATTGTAATTGCAACTGTATCGAATATCACTACACCAAAATATGATTTTAATAGGAAACTATTTTGAACATGTTTGGTATTTTTCTTGATAGTCATCTCTCTCAATGCACAATTAGTATGTGATTTCCTTTTTTAGAAGCTAAGGAACAAATTCTATAAGTGCTACATGTAATCATCGATGTTTCAAATTAGGAAGCATTAGTAGTAACAATGTATATGCCACTCTTTAAATATTACCTGGATATTAAGTGTGTGTAATTGGGGCGCACTAATTTGAAGCAACCAAATAACAGCTGAAACAAATAAATTCTAATTAATAAGTTTAACAATAATGTGGTGATGTCATGTACGTGACCATGTTGCTTTGAAGTAATTCAAATAATCTCACCATGTCTTTTCTCTACCTAGTTATAGGAAATTACATCATTGATGTTGAAAATGATAGTATTAAACATTTGACCTCGCTTGCCTCATGGACAAATCTTAATTAGCAAACCGAATCCAACTAACCATAGGTCTACAAAATCTCTACTAACAGAATAACAATATCTACACCAGGACATGGTCCCCGACATACCATGAAAATTAAAGGAAAGACTTGATAAAAGAAAAGTCTACTTTCCGGAAAATGGAAAAAGCACCACAATGTTGACCGTTATCCCTCAACAATCTACTGTTGCCTGGAGCCACGAACATGTGTCTCCGTTCCTACATCATGAAAAGATGTAGTGTTCGAGGACGGTCAGTACGACGAGTACTTGCATGCAACCCAGGGGAAAGGATAAACAATATATATATATAACATAACCGTAAAGAGAAGACAAAATCATAAGTGCAGACCCAAAACATTTAGACAAAAACCTTTCAAAAATCATTAATTCTGAGTAAGCTAGTGTTTACCGACATAATGTGACCCACGGGCTGTATGGGTCTGGCCTCCGTCCGACCGAAGGTCCCAAATCATGTATGCCGCATGAATTTGAGAAATATAAGAATCTGGCGAACCAAACTCACCCAAAGAAAAGATTGTAGAGGCTGCTCTGATTAGCAACCTACAATGGTCATTCATATTTCAGGACAAGGACCTCCGACGTCGACAAACGTGGTTTCGGGTGATGAGTCACAAGGACCTTACGTCTTCTCAGTTATATTACCAAACTCTCTTTAAGCTCCCCAATTAAAACCTTTACAAGTTCTCATTTATTAAGAGTTATCCGAATAAGACATATTCCCATTGGTATCATCATATCAAGACTTTCACGCCATTTAACCATGCCAATTTCATAGTTAGCCATTTAGAACTCTTAAACCGTCATTTGAAAATCAAAGACTCATTTATGTTTATTCATTTCGTTCAATGTCAACATCCAAGTCTTTCCAAGTTATAAGACAACATATAAAATGCAAAATCATTAGCATTTAACCGAGACGGAAAAGTACCATGTGTACATCATTTAAACCAAAGCTTTTGAAAGACTCGTAGATCTCCAAATTCAATATTTATAGGGAAAACCCTTATCAAAATCATATGAGGAATCACCCATTCAAAACCAACAATCCAAATTTTGAAATCATAGTAAAGTAATTTGAACACAATTAACAAGAGAAGAACATTATTTATAATCAATTTTCATGAAATCATCTCTCAACCCTTACCTCAATACATAATTTAGGAAATACGAATAATAAAATATAATATAAATCTTGTATGCGTAGTTTGAATTAGGGAGTTTTCAAACATACCTTTTGACGAAGAACTAATTAGGAAAGAGACTTTGAGAATTTATAACCTTGGATCTTGTTTCTTGAAGTGTAAGGGAAGAAGAGGAGCAGCGTTTGTCGTAACTTATCAAATCTTCTATAATATGGCTCTTGGGGAAGTTAATAGTTATGGGTTAGGGCAATGGAATGAGGAAAGGACTAAAACAACCCTCCTAAAATGTGAAAAGAAGAAAAGACTTAAATAATTTCGGAGCACGTGCGCGGACACGCAGCTGGAGCTTACTTTGCGACCCTTACAGCAACACTCACTTGCCAGCGCGGCTGATTTCCACTTCGCACGGTGGGTCGCGCAAAATCTGTAGTGCTCAGTAAAATGGGCATAAATTTTAGCACATAACTTGAATTGTTCGAACGGTCGAAGACGTTAGGACAAGGGATTCACGATCTTTCATTCTCTTGGTATTAGGCCATAAAATCTTAATACTCTCGAAATCCCTTATGACCTTATTCACATCCAAAGATCTTCCCAAACAAAGAAATTATTTTAATTACCTACCCAACATTAAAAATCATCGGATTTGGAGTCTATATGCATTCAAAGACCGGCTAGGGTCATAGTTTGGAAATTTGGGGAGTTACAAAAAGACTAAGAAAAAAACATGAAAAAATAGAATAAAAAAGACGGTTAGTTTTGTACGTAAGACATGATTCGTGCTACATAAAATAAACCGATATTTTCCAAGTTTTATTAGAAATGAGAAACAATATTTTTCATATCTTTATATATTATCACGAATTTGAACATTATTAAAACTAGAAAATCAAAGCATCAAATTAATCATCAAAAGAGAGAAAAACAAAGATATGTACCCTTAAATTATATTTATTGAGTAATTCAACAAAATGAATTTCAAGGAATTAAAGGGAAAACCCCCTACTTACCTTGACTCTACCAAAAATTAGGCTGAGTTTGGATGAAGTAACAATGTAGTTGAGAAGTGGAGCAAAGATATGTAATGCCAATTATATTTTTATTGCTATATTAACCTTTTTATTTTTATTCTTGAATTCATAGTAATTAGCAAATAAAATCATAATCTCATACTTAATATCATTCTCTCTGATGAATTTGAAAACTATGTTAAGATTTAATGATTAATACTTTCAATATTAGTGCAACAACGGAAAATGATATCGGTTTTAAATAACTCAAACTAAATATTTTATGATTAATACTTTCATTAGGGCAAATAAATGATCTTTTGCTTCTTGCTCAATTAATTATAAATTTAACTAAAATAAAATCTTTAAAGTACTCCCATGAATTACATCTCTAGAATGATTCATACTTTTAATTTTTTTTTCCCAACTATGGTAGAGAGTTAAGAATTTCAACAACACATATTCACCAAGTCAACAAGCATTATAATTACGATAATGTATAATATCTAGGAAGTTAACTTTTTTTTTTTGCCCGAAAAAAGGAATTTTATAGCAGAATATTTTATTTTTTTTAAAAAAAGTTTAAAGATCTTATAATAGTGATAGATTTTTCTGAAAATGCAAATTGCAATTGACATACAATAATCATTCATCTATATTTTTCAATTAGATGATTAAAATAGTTTTCATGGAAAATATTTTCCTCCGTATAAAACACATCCTTAATAATAAAATTCACTTTAAGTATCAAACGAAAAGTACTATCGATTGAAAAACAACCAAACTCTTTTACCAATGACTTTTTGGATGCCCATCAAATCTCCCCATCTTCAAGATCAACCATCCTTTCCATGCTTGGAATAGCAATCCTAGCTCCGGGCGCCAAATCCATGGGCGACTTGACTTTCACTTCTTGCAACTGCTTCTCCAACAACTCAACTTCTTTGTCCTTCTCTTCTTCATCAACTACTTTGCCAAAATTTGGTAGTGGAGCACCAATCATGGTCAAAAATTCTCTTTCCGCTTGAATAGCATCACCAAAGTTAACCATCCTTTTCATGCTTGCAATAGCAATTCGAGCAGCTTCTCTATCTTTTTTCAGCTTCCACTTGGCTTTCTCTTCTTGCAAGTACCGCAACTGTTCCTCACAGAACGTAACCTTCTTCTTCTTCTTCTTCTTCATCTCTTCTCCGTCAAATGCTTTGTCAAGAATTTGTCGTGGCGCACCCATAATGGCCAACAATTCTCTTTCTGCTAGAAAACCATCATCAAAGTTAACCGTCCTTTTGATGCTTGAAATAGAGATTCGTGCTGCTTCCCTATCTCTTTCTCGTGACATCGCTTTCTCTTTTCCATCAAACGCTTCGCCAAGAATTTGTTCTTGGGATTTCAGGATCATATCAACATCAACCTTCTTCGACATCGCGGGTCCGAACTGTGCCAATAATTTTGATTGAGAATCACAAAGCATCGCCATAATGTAACAATGAACAAGCTAATAACCCTAAGTTGTAATGTTGATGAAAGATACTTGATATGTGAGTAATAGTATAATCACAGTATTAGTTTTGCTTTAATTTCCATTAACGACATATTTTCCAAATATTGTAATTTAAATTTATCCGACGGTCAAAGCCTAATAAATATGGAATCTAAATTATTAAAAAATCTATTAATTTTTTTTTGGGTGTTATGTCCATTAATTAAATATATATTTTAAAATCTCCAACTTTCCTTAATTATCAAATGTATAAATATATTTTTTTAGCTTTCATCGTTGTTTATAAACCTATTTATGTGAGAAAATTGATTTTATTAATTATTCCGTCATCCTTTCATTACACATCTACATATGATTTCTCCATTTCCATTTCATAAAAACAATTCGATTTGTTATATACATAGGTAGGAGCATAACATATATTAATTAAAAAAAAACTTATTTTTGGTAAAAATGGAAATGCATAATCGATACACTATATCTGGTTTATGAAATAATGCTTTATTAATACTAGCATATATATTTATATATATATATATATATATACAATTCATACGAAAATTTATTTATTATTTTACACAGTAGTAAAATGTTTCATGATAATTTTCATTGTTGCCTACATCACTACATGATAATTCTAATCATAAAGCATTATTACTATTTGTTTTTGCTATATATCCCCCCCCCCCCCCCCTTTTCGGTTGTTTCCTACTTCCTTTCT